>NW_006789324.1:2953426-2976261 GCF_000442215.2 Lipotes vexillifer | reverse complement strand
AGGAATGCCAGAGAAGGGGAAGGCAGTTGCTGAGAAAGTGAGATTTGAGGAAACACCTGAAGGACCTGAGGAGCTGACCCTGTAGAAAACTGCAGAAAAAGTGTTTCAGGCAGGAGAACAGCCAGTGCAAAGGCCCTGAAGTGGGAATAACAACAAGGCTAATACAGCTTGTGTGGGGTGTATGTTACCTGCAAGGCCCCTGGAGGCCTTCAGCTTTACAAAATCTACTCCACTGACCAGTAAAATGAACAAATCCAGTCCTGGTCCATTACCTACACAGCATCCTAGCTCAGGTGTGGTACTGTCCCTTGAACATAAGGTAGAGAGATAGAGGCCAAACACTGCCATTTATGTCAGTGACACCAACATTCCTCCAAGAACAGAAACTCTGAAACTGCCTCTACCTCCTTCCACTCCATCGTCACCAGGTCCTGTTGGATCTTCCTTCCAAAGTCTCTCAGTCTTATGCTGCCTCTTTATTCCTCAGCCAACATCCTAACCCAGCCCTTCATTTATTAAAGAGATAGTATTAGGCACCTACATGTGCCACCACAGAGGACACATGCTCAACAAGACAGACATAGCCACAGGCCTCCCAGACCCTATGGTTCAAACAAATCTCAGCTTCCAGACCTTCATTAGAAGAAGGAAATTGCCTCCTAACTGGCATCCTTGAATTTAGTTTCTGTTCCTCCAAGCCATCCTGAATCTGTTGCTGGTCAGTCTGAAACTCAGGATGATTCTAGAAGAGTTCCCAACTGGCCTCAGAACCAGCCACCCCAGGTATGCCCCCAGCACCAATTCCAGCTTCCCTTCCTCCTCCTACTGGAAACCACCTGCTCCAGCCAGGGATGACTCTAACTTTTCCACCTAAGCGCTTCCATCCGTAATATTCCTCCTGAACAACCACTCTTAGTGTTCTCAAGTCTCACTTTTAATCCTACATCCTTCCTCAAGCTTTCTTCATTGATTGGGAGTAGGGAGGTCCCAATGTCTTGAGCTATTCATTCTTTTTACATTTCCCGGGTCTACTATACTTTAGGACCTGGGTGAGCACACTACAGTTCCTACCCTCCTGTGGTACAAAATCTAGTAGAAAAGACAGCTATTAATCCACAAATGGGAATTATTTTTACTTCATTTATTTTGTTATGTTATTACTTGATTATAGAATGATTTTACTATTTGATATTAATCAAAAAATGAATGATCCACAAACCATGTGAAGTTCTATGAAGAAAAAGTACAAGAGATGTAAAAACACTGAGTAAAATAGGACTTAGTTGGGAGGTAACATTGGGGGAGAAACGGCTTCCTCCTTGAACAACTGCCTTTTGAACTAAGATCCAGTGCAGCACTATGCAAGGGACCTTCTGCAGTGATGGACATGTTCTGTGTCCGTGCTGTCCAGCACAGCAGCCACCAGCCACACGTGGCTGCCGAGCACTTGAAGCGTGGCTACTGCAATGGAGGAACCAAATTTTAAACTCTATTTAATTTTAACTAAATTTAAACGGTGACATGTGGCTAGTGACTGCTGTATCAGACAGTATGGATCTAAGGATGAATAGGAGTGAAATATGTCAGCGGAAAGCAGGAAGAGTGTGCAGGAAGAAGAAAGAATGTGTGCAAAAGTCCAGCCAGAGGACAGGGGGAGCAGTGTATGTGTGGGATTATGACAGAAGGAGAATATGGGTGGAAGGCAGAGCTGAGAGAAGCATCATGAGATGAGCCAGGAGAGCAGGCTGAAACCAAACCACACAGCACCTACAGGCCATGTTAAGGATTCTGAGTTCTATCCAAGCAGTAGTATGGGGCTACAGAATAGCTGTAAGCAAAAGAGTGACCTGATCAAGTTAGCATTAACATATATCTATCATTCCAGCTCAAGAAGGAGCACAATTGGAGAGGGGAAGTGCACAGACATAGATGAGGAGGTCAGTTACATTCCAAGTAATTCCAAGTTCTAACCCAGCCAAAAGATGAAGGTATGTGGTGTTGGAGATGGAGGGAATACAGAGATCTGGCCTGAGTTCAGGCTTATCACCCACTTCCTGGGTGGCTTAGGGAAAGTCACTTAACTCTCTGGATCTCAGTATTTCTTTTCAATTTAACATGGGAGTAACAACCCCTCCCTTACCTACCTTGTATGACAATCAAATGGAAAGGAACATACTTTGTAAACCATAAAGGTTCTATAAATATAGGAGGTTGACATGATTGCTCAATCCCACATGGGTGACTCCCTCTTCTGCTCCTTCTCTCTCCAACCATTACTCACATAGCTGGTACAATTTAAAACAAAATGGTATTTCGTTGGCTTCATGGGTATTATTTTCTTCCATGCAACTGAACTATTTCATCCTTAGCGGCAGAGAACTTGTTGTAGCCCTCGCTCCCATATATGATCTAGCGCTTAGCAAAGAGCATAGCACATAGTAGGTGCTCAATAAATATTCACAGACTAATGACACTTGACAAATACCTGCTGGCTGAATGGTACCTCCAGCTTATCTTCTTCCTATTGGAAGCTGTTACTAGACACTACCTTAAAATGTTCTTGCCTTGTTGAGGTGATTAGGATTTGCGGCTCCAAAAAGGGATATAAGCCCTTAAAATCAAGGACAACATAAGCTCTAGGACTTGTGCGTTTCCATAGAAATTTTTAGATGTGTGGGTATCAACCCAATAAAGACTTGACAGTTTCAGGGGCAGTGGTGAGTAGAACAGAGAAGAGGATTTGGAGCCATCTCAGTAGGGGTCTAGGTCTGTCTCTAATACTCATTAGTTTCAGAGCCTTAATATCCTCACGTATCAAATAGGAAGTATGGAAAACTATGTCACAGAGTTATTGCAACATTTGAACAAGATGAGGGATGTCAGAATGTTTTCTGTTTGCTTGTTTTTAGCTCTAAGTAACATTTATTCAGCAACCATTTACTGAGCATCAAATTTGTGCCAAGCAATGTGTTAGGTGCTGTGGACACAGAGATGACATTCTCCAAGAGTTCAGCTCATGGTTAAAACAAGTCACCAATTAAAACAAAATCTGGTAAGGACCAGATACTGACACAGGTGAAGACGTGGGCTCTGGGGCAGCAGAGAGGGACTTCTCACCCTCTTTCTTCTGAGGCTGTCAAGGGCAGGCAGGGACTGTCAGAGGTCATCCAGGAAGGCTCCCAGGGGGAAGTAATGCTTAATCTTACTTTAAAAGGTACCCAGAAACTGGGCAGGTTAAAAAAAAAGATGAGAGAAAAGCATGCCAGATAATGAAAACAACAGATATTTCACTCATTCACGTACTCAACAGACATGAATGGGGCACATTACAAGTGAGGAACTCTAAGGAAATACAGGTAAACAAGATATGACCCCTGCTCGAGGGGGCACACATATTCCACATAAGCAGACAGCTGGGTAAAGGCACTTGTAATTCAGAATGCTTAATATAACAATCAGGATAAGCTCAAAGTTCTCCATTCAGTGCTAATTTAGAAAAAAAAATTCAGGTAGCTTAATACGATTTCCAAGATGCGGGCATGTGGAATAAGATGAGGCTGAAGAGAGGGGCAAAAAAAGAGCAAGAGGGAGACAGCAGCAGCCCAACTCCTGACTTTGGGTGGTTACTTTACCTCTTAACAGCTCATTTCTTCCAGCTCTAAAACAGAGTTCATAATAACTTGGTGAAGCCACTATGGAGAACAGTATGGAGGTTCTTAAAAAAAGCTAAAGATAGAACTACCATACGATCCAGCAATCCCACTCTTGGGCATATATCAGAGAAAAACATGGTTTGAAAGGATACATGCACCCCAATGTTCGCTGCAGCATTATTTACAATAGCCAGGACATGGAAGCAACCTACATGACCATCTACAGAGGAATGGATAAAGAAGATGTGGTACATATATACAATGGAACATTACCCAGCCATAAAAGAGAATGAAATAATGCCATTTGCAGCAACATGGAGATTATCATACTAAGTGAACTAAGCCAGACAGAGGACAAATGTCATATAATATTGCTTGTATGTGGAATCTAAAAAAAAAAAAGAAAAAAAAAAGATACAAATGAACTTAGATACAAAATAGAACTAGACCTACAAACACAGAAAACAAACTTATGGATACCAAAAGGAAAAGGGTAGGGGGATAAATTAGGAGTTTGGGATTAACATATACACACTGCTATATATAAAACAGATAACCAACAAGGACCTACTGTATAGCACAGGGAACTCTACACAATATTTTTTAATAACCAATAAGACAAAAGAATCTGAAAAAAATAGTACACCTGAAAATAACACAACATTGTAAATCAACTATATTTCAGTTTTTTTTTTTTTAAAAAGAGGCTGTTGTGTGGATAAAATGAAGTGATTGGTATAAAGTGTTCAGCATGGTACCTGGAACATAATCAGTGCCCAAGAAATGTTAGCTGCCATCATCATCATCATATTGTTACTGTTGTTCTTATTGTTTTTATTAACTTGACTAAGGGGAAAGTGTCTCAGGCAATGTGAGCAACTTAGGGAAAAGGAAGCAGTAAGTACAACTGCTCTCAAACTCTTGACTTCCTTAAGTCCCTGAGAAAGACAAGACAGGTCGGGATGTATTTTATGTCACCCCTTGCCCCAGACCATTGCTTCTCAAAATCTTACATGGAAAGAACCCTAACGACAAAAGGAGTGGATACTCCCATGAGGTGCCTCCCTTACCGACATTGATTTTTCAGTATTTTTCATCTTAGAAATTCACTCTCCTTCATAATCTACTCATTTCTGTTACTGTCATCATCATCGCCACAGGAATCATAGTGCTTACTCATTTCCAGGCACTGTTACGACATTTTATATGTATTAACTCATTTAATCCTCACAAGGACCCAATGCAGATAGGTACAGTCATCATTCCATTTTACAGATGATGAAACTCAAGCAAGACACCATAAGTAACTTGTCCAAGATGACAAGCTAATAAATGTTGAAACTGGGATGTCAATCCAGGCAGTCTGGCTCCAGAATCTGTGCTCTCTGGTGTGTTGCCTCTCTAATATAAACATGCTCCCCTCCTTCAACCTCACCCAGCAATATAGCTGTGAGTAGATGTGTCATGTTTATCATATGGCTTCAGACATGCAGCCACATGGCCATACCCCATGCGAGGGGAACAGCCTAAGACCCAATAGCTTTATCCAGCTTTGCTACAGAGAGACATCCTCGCTAAGGACAAATGCCCAGAGCACTCACGTGGCTAATGGGGCTCAAGCAGATGATGAGGTGGCTGCCACCGGGAGATGATTAAAAAATCCAACATTAAACCAAGCTGTACTTAGAGCAGACCTGTTTTTAAAGTAGCTTTTCATCAGGGGATTATATTTTCTTCTTGACAATTTCCTTAATGGCAAGAAATGCTATATGTTGGAAGAACAAAGGAGACCCAAGGGTCTCCTTGGGTCTTGGTGAGTAGACGATTCTCACCAAGGCGGGGGCTGGGAAGGGGCGGGGGAGGGAGGAGGAAAATTAAACAGGCAGAAGAGAAGATGTGCCCCCCTTTTATTCCTATATAATAATGCTCCAGTGCCTCCCACCCCCACCTTCTCTCCCTGCCTTCTTCTCCGGGGGCACTAACATCAGCCCAGAGCTCATTAAAGTTTAAACAGACTGATCAATACGGACAGAATGGTGAATTGTCCATCGGCAAATTACCAAGCCCTTCATGAATATTTAAGGAACTAAACTAGGAACAGGGAGAAGAGAGAACCCAGGACTTTATTTTTCCCTCTGGAAAAAACTACAAAAGCATCTCTGTCGTTCCTGATCAGTAGGATATAAAACCAGTCAAGTGAAACTAAAAGGGAACAATTCTCAACCAGCATCACTCCTTTTCCCAAGCCAGCAAGCTGACCGCAAACCAAGGCCACTCAAGATAAACGTCTTCCTGGCACAACTGAGAGATGCACTAGTCTTGCCTGACTTCCTTCCTTTCTCAGAACCCACCGTGTTCTCAGGCCACTGTGCCTTTGCACATGCAGTTCCCTCTGAACAAAATGCAGTTCCCTCATTTGTCCACTTGGAAGGCAGGACAGTCCAGTGACTAAGGGTGCAGCACTGGAGTCAAACTGCCTTTCCTACTTACTAACTGCATGAACTTGAGTAAGTTACCTAATCTTTCTATGCCTTTGTTTCCTCCTCAATAAAATGAGGGTAGCTTTATAGGGTCGTTGTGAGGATTCGACTGCATAATGCATATTAACATGTTTTACACAGCACTGGGCACACCTGAGGGCGCAGTAGAGGTCATCTATGGTTATCAGTGACGTCTTCACATTCGGTCACATCTGACTGAATCCTCTGTCTACATGTTCTGCATCCTCCATCCTGTCTACCTGGAGCCACTCAGTGTTGGCCCCTTCCTCAGTTCTAGCCACGATCACTTTGCTCCCAGCACCTATCACATTACATCCCAGCTGTCTGTTGGTCTCTGCCATAGACCATAAGCTCCCTAAAGGCAAAGCCTGTGTCTAAAGTTACCCCGACGTTGTCCCTGGCACCAGATGGACACACTATACACACTCAGCAGGTGGGAGCAGGGGAACACAAGTGAGAACGCGAGAGTTGAGGCCATACCTTTGTGACGATGCAGCACGCAACCCAGATGTCCTCAGAGGACTGCTCGTGGTGGTTGAACTGAGGCTCCCACTGGTTGATTGGCTGGTCTGCGAAAGCCAAGAGGATACCCCTCTGGTCAACCAGAGCTGCACGGACACTGCCTGTCCCCACATCCACACCCACGTAGTAGCTCCCGAGTTCCTGATCTCCACCGGGCGTTGCCATCCCTCCACCTGCGGGGATCAAGGGCAAAACCACGTGAAGACCAAGTGGGTCTGCAAAGCCAAGCATGGGACAACTTGAAAGTGGAAATGAAGGGATGCAGCTGATGAACTGGTAGCCATTGATTATTTATTCATCCAACAAAACGTTCATTGCTGCCAGTGTGCTAACAGGCACTGAGCTAGGTAGTGGGTGAACAGACAGGCATGGCCTCAGATATGGAGTTTCTGTTCTTGGAAGGGAGTCAGATGGTGAGCATTTACGAACTGCATTAATTATTCAAGCAAAGTCGTGACACTGGGTGAAAAGCGCTATGAGGATAAATAAAGGGTTATAGAGCTGAGAATCTGGAGGCAATAGATATGTATTTTCTTCTCACTGAATTTGAATCGAAACAAGGACAATGCCCATGGCGTTGAAAAGGAACCTCATCTGCCCAGTCGGCCATTCATTCAAAAAACTATCTACTGAGCACCTATTATGTGCCAACAAGCACTATAAAAAGTACATACAGCCCCTCTACTCACTACGACTCTACAAGGTGAGACTATTTTTTTCTTCCAGTTTTATTGAGATATAATTGACATAGAACACTGTATAAGTTTAAGGTGTACAGCATAATGATTTGGCTTTCATACATTAAGAAGTGATTGTCACAATAAGCTTAGTGAATATCTATCATCTCATAGAGATTTAAAAGTAAAGAAACAGAAAAACAAATTTGTGTGATGAGGTATCTTAGGATTTACTCTCTTAACTTTCATATATAAATACAGCAGTGTTCATTCTATTTATCACGCTGCACATTATATTCCTAGTATTTAGTTATCTTATAACCAGAATTTTGTACCTTTTGACTGCCTTCATCCAATTCCCCTCTACCCCTAAAGGTGAGTATAGTTAAAAATCTATTTTACAGGTGACTAAGATGAGACGCCAAGAGATACGTAACTTTTCTCTTAATGCTAGGTCCACACACTTAAGAACAGTAAATGCACACTGATGCATTTTATACTGATGGGCAAATAGGTCTCTGAGGAGTTAAGAGATTTAGCCAGCACCACTCACGAGCAGCCTGGACCCGAAGTCCCACATCTGTCTCACGTCCCTTCCTTTCCTTCTTAGCAGCTTGCGATACAGGTTTGGAGAAGAGGCAAATACACTGCAGCCGTGTCAGGAAGTGACTGGGAATTGGGAAGGAGCCTCGAGGGAGACAGGATCAGGAACTTGTTAAACAATCTGTTTTCTTTACAGACCCCTTGTGAGTTACAAGGAAGTCTGACCAGAGAACACTCAGGAATTCCTTGGCCTTCACTGCGGCTCTGAGTCCCTCTGGTCAGATTAGGCCCCATGACACAGACATCTCACAGAGGCTTTCATTTTCCAGATTGGCCTTTTAAAGAATAAGAACAAGCCCCCAAGATACCCATGCTGGTGAACATGCTACAACTCCACAGGTGAGCTCGGGGCGGCCTCAGCGCCCAGAGTCTAATTTCAACCGCAGCAGCGTTCTGCACCCTCTTCCACTTCAAAAAGGTAATGTTTCCTTGGCAAGGTCACACCTGGGAATTCTAAAATGAAGTCAGCCAGCAGATGTTCCATTACAGCTTCCTGGCTATTTATCCCAGTCAGAAACAGCTTCATTACAAGTGATAGCTTCTGACTTGATCACGAAGATTTCCCAAAGGTGTGTGGCCCGCTTTGGTTCGCAGGCAGGTGTAGAGGCCAATGGGGAATCTGTAGTTAAGAACATGTGCTACCTCCGTCTGAGCTTCAGAGAACAACTCTCAGGCTCCAGCCTAAGTGCCTTCTCATCTCCTCGCCCGTATGACCAGTGGCACCAGTTTTCAAACCATGCATTCCTTCAAGCATCCAAAAGGGATATCTTTCCTTCAAGCCATTACTCGGAAAAACTGAAATAAAACAGATCAAAGCAGAGCTGCTCTGTTTGAAACAAAGATCACCCTTGCCTGGCCCTCTACCCTCCCCACAGCAATCACTCTGCTGGGTCCTTCCTCAGGACTCAGGATAGCTGAAAACCACTGGCTGAGGCCCTCTGCACGGCATCTCAGGCCCTCCAGGAGCTGCTCTCTACCTGCTGTCCAGCCACATCCACCTCAGTCCTGCCCATTCTCACACCAAGCTCCAGACATCCTGAACCCCTCGCAGGACCGCAGGTGTACCGCACTGCTACAGGACTGTCTCCCCTCGTGCTTCTCTTCCCTTGCTACCTCCTTCCTCTCTTGTGTGCCTGCTGACTTCCATTTCAAGATCCAGCTAAACCACCACCTCTTCAGGAAAGACTGCCTTGCCTGTCTCCATGCCCTGCTGCCACCAGAGTACCGTGCCCCTACTTTCTTTGCAAACTTTTTGAAGACCACTCTGTGAATTTTTTGTTTCTGTGTCCGTCTCCCTTACTGGCCTGAACTTGAAGAAAGGAACTGATTGATTTCCGGATCCCCAGCTCCTACAGTTTCTATATCCCCAAACCAGTACAGTGTCTGGTACATAACTGGTTTTCAATAAATGTTTACGGAATGAACACCTAGATCAGTGAATCCACAGAAAACAAGGATGAACAGGTTCGTGCTTTAATGCTTTAATAGTTTGGATTCCTAGGTTTGTACTTATCTGCACTAGTGTTTTTCCTTGATTCTAATCTCTGTATGCTTCATCTATCCAATTAACAAATATTTATTGGATGCTTACAAGTACATTTTATTAATTCGAAGACACTCATTTTTTTCACATTTAGCTTCTTCAAAATTAGTGACTCGGCAAAATCAATGGCATCTTACAACTAATCAGTAGCATGTTCTTTCCTTCTTAGTGGTATATGAAATAATGATGCATCTTGCAATCAGTGACTGATATTCAAAGAAATGCCGATTGTGCCAGGCACCAGGCACCCTGCTAAGAGCTGAGGATACAGTGAAGGACAAAATAGGACAGTGCCATGGCTCAGATCTTCCTCGGTTTCTTTATCTGCAAAGAGGAGGAAGACTGACCGGGCTCGCTGTTCCACCTCCCTGAACTGACCACATACACATACTCTTGCTGTACTCGGGGTTCCTTCTCTTAGCTTCCCCCTCTCACCACTTGGAAGGGCCCAGGGATGCTGCTCCCCAACACTGATCCTGACAAGCCAACAACTCTCTGTCCTTGGCTAGAACTTTCCAAGATTATTCTAAACACTGGAGGGAGAAACAAGGGGAAAAACACAGGAAATGAAGAATCTATACAAACATTCTGGATTACACAGACCTGGCCAGCCATCATCCAGGCTTCTCTGTACTCCTGCCAGCGCCAGTGACAAAAGAGTCCCCCAGGGGGCTGGCCCAGCTCCTCAGGCCTGGCAATTCCTCATCTTACCACCCACTACCCAGATATCCTGATTTACTTCCAATAAAATCCAAAGAGGCAGATTTCCACTCTGCAGCTGACTCAGGGCTTCCCCCAGCTCTGGGTTTTGGACCCATCTCTTGGCTAAACAGGAAACAGCCCATCCTTTGGGAGAACCACCACCACCCCCCCACCCACACACACACACTTGTATGGACAGTGGAGCTTTGCCATTAGACACTGACTCCAGTGCTGCCTGGACCACAGCTGTATCCCCAGTGTTAGCCCAGTGGCTGGCACATAGCACGAACTCACCAAGTCTCTGTGAGATTCAGTGGACACCTTTAAAACCTATCTTTAGGGAAATAATAAAAGGTACAAATTTACTGTGTATCCGATGCTTTGCTAAGCAGCTTGCTTACATTCTTAATCCACCTTTTATCCTGACATCGACCCCTGAGGATAATTACTGTTATCATCCCCATTTTACTGATGAGGAAAACGAGTCCTAGACTAGTTAATAACTTGCTCCAGTATGTCATATAACTCGCAAGTGATGGAGTTGAGAGCAATCTCATTCCCTCTGGCTCCCAAATCCCTAACCATTCTCAGGATGATATACTGCCTAATACCCTCCATTTAGTAAATGCCCATTTGCCAAGGACTCTGCTAGGTATTCCTGCCTACTCTGTCTACAAGTGGCTAACTCAGAACTCAGGCTGCCCACCTTCAGAGACTGACCCTTTCTCAACACCAGGTGGCCTCTCTCTAGCAAACTACCCATTTCTAGACCATTTAACTGAGACATCAGTTGGGAAGAGAGTCAAACCCACGGGAACAAGGGCATCTTACCCTCCCTGCACTGTTCGCACAGACCTCCCAGTTCATGTTTTTGTAAGAAATAGATCCTAATTAAATATTTCAAGTTCACCATGTTTCCCATTACTATAGTTTTAAGTGATCTCTTTATGATTGTTTCCACACCTGGACCCTGAAAGAAGGGAAACAAAGAAGTTCAAGCCCTTAGGCAGCTTCCCTGAAACTCAACCCTGTGAGTTATAAAAACTCTGCCAGAGGAGTTTCTGCAACTCAGATTCCTTGTCTCCCCTTTCTGTGCCCTTTGTTCCTGGGTCATAGGTACTCTCTGCTGTGTCCTAGACTCCAAACTGTATTCCAGTCCCTCTTGGCCTCAAGAAATAAAGTAACTGCAAAATGGAAAACATTATTCCCTTTTCCAATTTGTTTTTTTAAAAAAGGATTAGGATCCTCCTGCATGCCTGGCACTTGTATACATTTGTTCATATCTTCTGACTGAAACCCAGTCAAGCTGGTAACCCTATCACCATTTTATACCTTGGTGGGATGGGGAAATTTGCCCTTAGTACCACAAACAGCAAACAACAGCAGCACCTGCATTTGAACCCTGGCCTCTTAAGGCAGGTTTAGGGCTCTTTCTACACACCAACCTAAAAGGGAAAACCAAATCCTTCAAAAACGTCTTCAATATCAATATCAACAACAAAGGCAGCAACAACTAGCATTTATTAAGCTCTGCTCTGCAAATTGCCCACCTGATCTTGTGATTTCACTTCACCTTTGTAACAATCCCGTGTGGTTGGCACTATGAGCCCATTTTCCAGTTTAGGAGATTGAGGTTCTCAGCAATAAAGCTATTTAACGTCATAGAGCACAAAACCAGAGGAGCTGGGACTCCAGGCCAGGACGGTATGGCTCCAGAGCCCAATGGATGAATGCTGAGAGTCAGAACATTAGTTCCAATTCATTCATTTCAGTCAAAGATAAATTCTCTAAAAAGAAAAACAACTAATAGGGAATATAGGGAGGCTGGTCAGACAGAGAAATAAGGACGTAGATTGTGAAGGCCAGGAAAAGCTACAGGGAGAAATTCAAGCTGGCTGCACACACGTACCGAGGCTTACCTAAATTTTCAGTCTACAGGAGGCTCCGAAGGGCAGAAAGAGCCTCCCAGCCAAGTCCCCAGTGCAGACTGGACTGGCATTTAGCCCCTGTTCACCATCAAAAGACTGCTCTTATGATAAATATTTATGCGCTTCATTAAATAATAGCCTTTACAAATATTATTAGAAATGTGCCACAGAAAACCACAGGCTTCACGGCTGATTCTTTAACAAACATGCAAGCTGCTAAAAGGCAGCGTGAGAAAAGGAAAGAGGGTCACAGACACGGGAGGCTGTTCTCTGCACAACTATCCCAGAGATTCTAAGGGGTCATGCTCAAATACCAGTGCTGAAAACCAACCTTTGGGGATTGTTCTCTTGTATTTTCCTCCTTCTCTTCCCCTAAGTGACCAAAGACCAGTAACAATGTTTCCTAAGACTACAAGGCTCCAAAGTGGATGAGCTTACCTGCAGTCCTATTTCTCAAAGGGCTACTCCTCCAGGACTGACTTGGAAACAGTGTCTACAAATACAGCTCCCAGGGACCTGGGAGGGAGCTCAATATCCTCTCTTGACTTTGATCTTTGGTCTTGGCTGGGAGCTCAAGTACACGAGACCCACACAATTTTTTTTTTTTATTTAGTTATATTGCAATCAGGGGGTTGGGAGGTTTGGGAAGAAAAAGATAAGCAATGAGTACACTGGTCAACTTTAGTCTCCCTGACAGAAGGAACTAAATAACACTTTAAACAACGCGCACATGCTCTAAGATGGAGAGAAAGTTCGGGATGGGAAGGAAAGCGCTAATCTGGCAATAATGTCTGGTTCTCCACTGGCTTTACCAAAAATACTCATGGGAGAAAATGTACAGCTTCTTGACAGGTACTCCTCTGAAAGTGAAAGGCTGTCTCCTGCAGCTCCAATCTCATTGTATTCTTTGAACAATTAACTAGGATTGTATAACCGAAGTGCCCAGCACAGTGTCTGATATATGGTACATGCTCAGTAAACAGCAGCAACTATTAGGACTATTAACATGTGCCAACCTTCCCTTTACACCACCAAATCACCTCTGGACATCTGCAATTACTTAATACGCATGATCTATACCTAGGTATTCTCACCATGTCTAACAGCTCAAATTCCAGTAAACAAATGTTAAGTGCTTTTTCTGTGCCAGGACACTAGGAATAGGAAGCTGAAAAATATATCATTTCTGATTTTAAAGAGCTGACAATTTAATGTAAGAAGCTGATTTTTGAAAGTCAAATGGTGATGCCTCAAGTTATGCCTTGTTGATGTATTTCAAGCTCAACCTAATGCACCTGGTAATATTACACATGGCAGTAAGGTGGCTCCAGATTGCCATCAGAATCTTAGCTATACTCTTGAAGCCAGGCATCTTATTCCAACTCCACCTTTCTCTGCAGAATACAGAGAGGTTAGTTGGTAAAAGAAGTACCAGTTTATTGTTTTCATCACTGTTCCAATCATTGGATCAGAAACCCAGTATTTTTCAGGATGTTGAGGATCTTCATGCTTTGGACTGAGCCCATTTTTAAAGACAAATACGAGGTGACTGGAGGAGGGATATGGTATTAAATAAGACAGAAGAACAGCTGGCTGTCCTTTTAAATTCAAAGATGGGTTCCAACAGGCAGAAAAGGCAAAACTCACCAAATCCTCATGCCTGCCTCACAATGTGGCAGCCACAGGGATCGACTCTGAGGCAGTCCTGGATGGTGGCCAAAACCCACCACCCTCCAAGAGCCACACAGGCAACAGCACAACAGCTGACGCAAAGAAAACACAAACCCCAACCATGCTGAGGCCAAATGCACAGTATAGGCCCTAACGAAATCATGGATGGAAAATCTGATGCATCAAATGACATCCCCAAACTCCAAAAACAAACATCACCTCAAAGCGAATTAAACTTTGAGTCTCCCATGTCCTCTTCCATAAAACCTTGCTTACGATCTCTTCTCTTCAATACTTGTGAGCCAATAAAGCAGCTCCTGACTTGTTAAAATGCCTTCCAAGCCCTTTAATAGCCCTACCAAGCTATTCTCTTTGCAGAGAAAGGGAGAGGGGGGCCCACATTTACGACACCCACCCTTCCCTCAGTTACAGGGGAGGACACTCAAATCCTGAGAGGAGCGATACCCGGCGGATGGTCACGACGCCTGGAGAGGAAGAGGGCTGTACTCAAATTCAGGTTTGTCTAAGCCAGAGCAGGACTCTTATCTATCCATGAAACGACTTGGCTTTCCTTCCCTAACCAAGCTGCTTTCATCCTGGACACACTCAGAACACAATTACAAGTCTGTTCATCCTGTGAAAACTTCTCAGACACTCAACCATCAGAAACACCCCCTCCATGCTCTGATTAATAACAACCACCTATGTCACTATAAATGCTACTGTGAGAAACATTAGATATTAACTGAGAATGTTCTGCCCCCCTACTTCCTTCTACCTGGAGACAAGCACAGCGTGTGTCATGCCGTAATAGGGGAATTCCTGGGCTGTGAGGGAGGGAGAAATTATTAATGTATAAAATAGTCAAATACCTTTTGAAATAAAAAGCCTCTAAAAACCCTCCATCCCTGGAGAGTTCTAGAAGCACCATCAGCAAGCCTCTCTTGTGTGTACAGCACTGCACCCCTTCCCAGGTCAATCATCCTCCTTGACCCAGAGCCCCATTCCCACAGACACATGCATGGAGGGGAGAAGAAAGATGGGGTCTTTCACAAACCCAGTTCACAGCCTGAGTTCACTAAAAGCCAAAGCCTGAATCTGACGGCCTCTTACTCTCATGCCAGGACCCTGGAAGCAGAAAAGTGGCAGAACAGACACAGAGAGAGCCAGGGCTGGGGTCCTGACTCTAAATGCAAAGTTATTATAGTTTAACCCCATAAGCCAATTACAAAGCTATGCACATAACAGGGAAAATTACAGGCAAACTTAGTGATTTTTTTATTGTTAAGTGGACTCTTTGTAATACATGAATTCCTACCTCTCTTGGAGTTCTGAACAATTTGTTAAATATATATGTAGTTTATCTCCCTCTGTCACTTTCTTCTCCAAGAGGCTGCTGTTGATTTACTGACATAATTAACTATAAAATAATATTCTACAGAACTAATCAGACCTTCAAAGCAATGTCATTATCATTAGCATACTGGCCCAAATCCACAGCTTTTCTCAGAAAGTCACTCAAATAAAAACAACAGAAGAACCCACCAACCTTGATGACTGCTGTCAGACGTTGGTAAATTCAGAAAGGGCTCAGGGAAGTACAATATTAGGTAGAGCAACAAAATCCAGTCCCTGCACCATCTTGCAAAACTCCTCCCTTGAAGACAGCGCCCAGCCTGAGGCTGGCTGAGGCCTCTGGTCTAGTCTTGTGTTTACCTGTTTATCAAGAATGGCCAGATGGCTTCAAGGCCCAGGGTGAAAGGCCTAAAGAATGAGTTACTGGAAGATTATTGGACAGCTTGCCCCTCCAGAAACACGCCCTGTTAAAATTGCCAAGAGCTACACCGTAAGCTTAAACACCATCAGTACTGCCTCTGCCCAAAGTAAGGCCCAAGTTCCTTCTTTGGCCCACAAGGCCCTCAAAGCTACGGCTCTGCCTGAGCCTCTCACCTTACCTCCCTGCCTCCTCCCTGACCGCAACCCCTGAGGCTCCAACTCTACAAAGCTACTAGCAATCCCTCAAATGAAGGTTTGGTGCCTCTGTTCATACTGTTCTCTCCTTCTTGTGATGCAGGAAATAAAAACTTGCAGTTCATAGAAAAAGACATACAATGCACACATGTCAACCTTTAGCCTCACAAATAATGAAGGGAAATGCAAATCAAAAGAATACTGAGATATAATCGTACACCTTAAATAATGGGCAGAAAATGAAAATGCTAGTACCCATCTTTGGCAAGAGTTTGGGGAAAAAGGCAGTTTCAGACACTTTTAGTGGGCACCATATTTACCTTCCCACCTAAAACAACTAAAATAATGAATACAGGAAACAAAGGTTCTCGGGACACTGGACATCAGGCAAAAAACTACAGTAATCTCAAAGAGATGGGGAAAAAATGAGGTATCCTAAAACTGCTCAAGCTTAATGCCTGGGACAGAGGACACAGAAGAGGAAATCCATACCAAGCCCTGCAGTTTCCCGAATTGAGGAGCCAGAGCTAGAGGTCTAAGTAGAACAAGGAGGCTAGAATTCTTGGGGCAAAGTACAAGGAGAGAGATGCACAGGAGGATGTGCTCCTGAAGTATTCAGGAGAGTAACAGTCACTGTATGTATGTGAGGAAACTATCTGAGCCAGAAGCACTCAAAAGGATCCCAGAGAACAATCAGCGCATTTCACACAGGGCCATGAATAGTGCCTATTCATACCAGCCAGTGTGGAAAACCTCATAATTAACAGGGCATGGGGTAGAGTACACAGAAGGGTTTTACCTCAGCAGTGAAGAAGAATTAGCCCTACTCAACAAAGCTTAAAGCAAGACTCAAAAGGATAGAACGGTTTCCAAATAACTTACTCATGCCCCAAAACAAAGCTCAAGTATATTTATAGAAATACAAAAAATATCTAGCACTGAAAAAGGTAAAATATATAATGTCTGATATTCAACCCAAAATTACCAGGCATGCAAAGAAGCAGGAAAATACTACTAAAATGAGAAAAATCAATGGACACTGACTTAGAATTGACACATTTGATAGAACTAGTAGACGCATATTAAAACAGCTATCATACCTGAATTTCATATGTTCAAAAAGCTAAAGGAAAGAGTGAACTTAAAAGTTCACACATGCAAGATTTCAAAAAAGACTCAAGGTGAAATTCTAGAAACGAAAACTAAAATGTTTGAGATGAAAAGTTAACTATATGAGATTAGATAACACAGAAGATTAGTAACCTTCAAGACACAGTAATAGAAACTATCTAAAATATAAGAAAGAGAAAAAAAGATTTTTAAAAAATAAACAGAGCATCAGTGAGCTGTGGAAAAGTTTCAAGTGGCCTAATATATGTGAAATGGGAATACCTGAAAGAGAGAACAAAGAAGGGACCAGGAGAAATATATGAGACATAATGGACACAAATTTTCCAAATCTGATGAAAACTATAAATCCATATAATCAAGAATATCAATGAACCCCAAGCACAAGAAATATAAAGAAAACTAAACCAAGAAACATCATAATTAAATTGTTCAAAACCAATGATAAAGAGAAAAACTTAAAAGCAGTCAGGGCGGGGGGTGGCAGATTATGCAAAAAAGAAAAAAAACCCACGAGAATGACAATGGATTTCTTATCAGAAATAATGCAAGCTATGAGACAGTAGAGCAAGATCTTTGAAGGACCAAAAGAAAAAAACTTTATATCTAGAATTCTTTACACTGTGAAAAAATCTTTCAAAGCTAAAGCTGAAATAAAGACTTTATCAGACATACCAAAAATGACATACCAAAATTCACCACCAGCAGAACTGCACCACAAGAAGTGGGGAAAAATAATATCACATGGAAATCTGGATCCATAAAATGGAAGGAAGAGCATAAAGGTAACTATGTGGTACATATAAAGACTTCTAAATATTTTTTGAATGTCTTAAAAAGAGAGTTGCTTAAAACTAAAATAATAACCATGTATTGTGGGGTTTAAAACATATATGGAAGTAAAATATACAACATGAAATAGCAGTAGCACAAAGGCTATGAGGCAAGAATTCGAAATACATTGTTATATGGTTTTATATTACATATAAAGTGGTATAATACCACTTGAAAGTTGACTCTGATAAATTAAAGATGTACACTATAAACCTTAAAGCAACCACTAAAATAATATCTGAAAAAAGGATATGCCTAATTAGCCAATAAAGGGGGAAAATGGAATTTAAAAAATTTAATCTAAAAGACAAAAAAAGAGAGAAAAGAGACCAAGAAACAGATGGAACAAATAGAAAAAAAAAAAAAAGCAAGATGATATGTTTAAAACAAACCATATGAATTACATTATATATAGTCTAAACACCCTAATTAAAAAGCAGAGATTGTTAGGCCTTGCTTTGTTACCCAGTCTAACTATATGCTGCCTATAAGAAGCCCACTTTAAATATAAGGAGACAAATAGGTTAAAAAGCAGAAGGAAGAAAAAGATATACCATAAAAGAGCAATCAAAAGAAAGCTGGTTTGCTGTATTAATATAACACTAAGTAGATTTTAAAGCAAAAATATTATCAGGAATAATGATTAAGTAGCTATCAGAGCAAAACATATCATCAGAAATTATGAAATAATAAAGGGGATGATTCACCAAGATGACCTAAAAATCCTAAATATTAATGCACATAATAACAGAGCATCAGAATACATAAAGCAAAATCTGATAGAACTGCAAGGAGAAATGCATATGTCTACAATTATTGTGAGAGAATTAAATATGTCACTCAATAATTGGTAGAACAGATAGACAGAAAATCAGCAAGTATATAAAACATTAAGAGTAGTCAATGAAGCTGCCTAATTGACATGTAAAAAGCACTCTACCCAACAAGAGCAGACTACACATTCTTTTCAAATGTACGCGGAACATGTACCAAGACAGACCACATTCTGAGCCATGAAACAAGTCTCAAAAAGTTAAAAGGATTCAAGTCATACAATGTACTCTCTGTGACTACAGCAGAATTAAAAGTCAATAATAGTTAGATATGTGGAACATCCTCAAATATTTGGAAACTGAATAACACACTTCTATATAACCATAGGTCAAAAAGACATTAAAAACAGCTAGAAAGTATATTCACTGAATGAAAATAAAACAGCAAAAGTTGTGGGATGCAGTTGAAGCAATACTTAGAAATTTACAGCATCAAATGCCTATCTTAGAAAAGTCTCAAGTAAATGACCTTAATTTCCACCTTAATAAATTAGAAAGAAATGAGTAAGAGGAACCCAAAGTTAACAGAAGAAAGGAAATAATAAATTTTAGAGCAGAAATCAGTAAGTTAAAAAAGAAAAGGAAAGCAATAAAGAAAATAAATGAAACCAAAAGCTGGTTCTTTGAGATGATCAATAATATTAATAAATTTCTGGCATTAAGAGTCTGAAAAATGATGATCTCAATAGTTACAGAAAAAAGCAACTGACAAAATACAATACCCATTCTTCATTTAAAAAAACAAAGAAAAAAAGAATAAACCGTTTCAGCAAAGATGGAATAGAATGGAACTTCCTAAAACCCTTTCAGCAAAGATGGAATAGAATGGAACTTCCTAAACCTGATAAAGAGCTTCTACAAAAAATATACAACTAACATCATAAATCATAATGCTGAAGATATGAATGCTTTTCCCTAAGCTCAGGAACAAGGCAAGACATTTGCTCTCATCACTTCTACACAACACTGCGTGGAGATTCTAGCCAGCACACTACAGCAAGAAAAATAAAAGACATCCTCATTGAAAGGAAGAAGTAAAACTGTCTTTATTCACAGATAACATAATCACATAAAGAATGTGATGGTACCCACAAAAAAGCTATTAGAACTAATAAGTCAGTTAGCAAGACGGCAGGATACATGATCAATACATAAGTAGTAACAAACAACTGAAAGTTGAAATCTAAGAATACTGTTTACAATAGCATCAAAACATGTGAAATACCTACAGATAACCTGACAAAGATCCACCTACTGAAAGCTAAAAGACACTGCTGAGAGAAATTAAGGAAGACCTAAATAAATGAACAGATATACTGTGTCCATGGGTCAGAAAACTCAATATTTAAGAAGTCAATTCTCTCCCCAAACTAATGTATAAATTAAATGAAGCTCCAATTCAAATCTCAACAGGCCTTTATTTTGAATCTGACAAAATGACTGTAAAATGGAAATGTAACAAATGCAGAATAACCAATATAACTTTTAAAAAGAACAAAGTTGAAGGACTTATACTACCTGATTTTAATACTTATTACAAAGCTACAGTCATCAAAACTAAGTGGTACTAGCATTAAAACAAAGAAATCAATGGAACAAAATAAAACATCCAAAAATGGGCCCACATATACACATGGTAAATTGATTCTGATCAAAGGTACAAAGACAGTTCAATGGAGAAAGGATAGATTTTTTAGCAAATGGTGCTGGAACAACTGATACCATATGAAAAAAATAAACTTTGTCCACATCTGGTCCTACAGGTTAACATGAAATGGATTTAATGTAAAATAAAAAACAATAAAGCTTCTTAAAAGAAAAATGGGAGAAAATATCTGAGATCTCAGGCTAGGCATGATTTCTAAGATACCAAAACCATGATCCATAAAGGAATAAATTGATAAAATTTACATTATCAAAATTACAAACTGATAAATTAGACTTCAGCAAAATTAAGAACTTTGCTTTTCAAAAGACACTGCTAAGAAAATGAAAATATAAGCCACGAAATGGGATAAAATATTTGCAAATCACAGCTGTGATAAAGAACTTATTAATGAGAATATATATAAAAACCTCTTGGGCTTCCCTGGTGGCACAGTGGTTGAGAGTCCGCCTGCCGATGCAGGGGACACGGGTTCGTGCCCCGGTCCAGGAAGACCTCACATGCCACGGAGCGGCTAGGCCCGTGAGCCATGGCCGCTGAGCCTGCGCGTCCAGAGCCTGTGCTCCGCAACGGACGAGGCCACAACAGTGAAAGGCCTGCATACCACAAAAAACAACAACAAAAAAAACCTCTTGAAAGTCAATAAGGAAACAAACAGCGCATTTTTAAAAAGTGGACAAAATAAATAAACACTTCAGCCAAGAAGATATATGAAACATATACAGGGAAATAAGCAACATGATAAGAAGTTTGAAATTATTAGTCATTAGGGAAGTACACAATAGAACCCCATGAGAGGATTCCACATTACTAGAATAGCTAAAATTTAAAAGAGTGATCACACCAGTTGGAGCAACTGGAATCACTTTGAAATATGGTTTGGCTGTTTCTTAAGTTAAATATACACCTATCATGTGAACTAGCTGTTCCACTTTTAAGTATTTAACTAATAGAAATGAAGGCCGTACAAAGACATTTATACAAATACGGATACCGGCTTTATTTGTAGTAGCCAAAAAGCAGCAGATAATCCAAATGTCCATCAATGGGTTAGTGGATAAACTAAATATGGTATAGTTGTACTCAGAAAAAAAAAACACAACACTATGTATGCACACATAACCTGGATAAACTCAAGAGGATTATGCTAAGGAAAAGCCACCGCACACAAAACATACATATTGTATGACCCCACAGATAAAATCCTAAAAGAGTTTAAATAGTGACAAACAACTCACTGGTTCTTGGAGGGATTAGAAAGGGGCATGAGCAATCTTTGGGGGTATTAGAAATGTTCTTTATCTTGATTGTAATGATGGTTTCATGGATAAATACGTACGTTGAAACTTCTCAAATTAGACACTTTATATATGTACAGTTTACTGTATGTCACGTATACCTCAATAAAGCTGTTGAAAAATATCCTAGTGGGGAATGCCTTTTCTTTCCTGTGGTACCTTGACTGCTACATCCTTTCTTCATCCCCTACATTCAATCAGTAATTAATTCCTAACCATTCTATTCTAATCTCTCTCCTCTAGTCACATAGTTACTACACTAACCCATCTCTCACCTGCATTATAATAGCCTCTCTCCAGTCTTCACCACTCCAATTCATTCTCCACCCTGCAGGCAGAATTAACTTTCTAAAACATAAATCTGACAGTGTCACTTCAATAGCTGCTGCTTGCTCTGGAGATGCATTTCAAACTCCCTTAACCTAATTCACCTGACCTTCCCTGATCTGGGCTTTTCACTCTCCCGAACCTCCTTTCCGGTGATTTCCCCTTACCCTTTCCAGTCCGCCCATACTAATCAACAATGCACCAGACTTGCATAGTTTTGCCCATGCTGTTCCAAGTCAGATAATCCCCTTTCCTCTGTCTTTCTCCAACCCAAACACACTGATGCTTTGCAACTCAACTTGGGTATTATCTCCTCTGAGAAGTTTTCAATAACAGCCTATATTGGGCCATTTGGACTTCTCTCAACTCCTGAGAATCTTTTTTTTTTTTTATTTTTATTGGAGTATACTTGATTTACAACGTTATGTTAGTTTCAAGTGTACAGCAAAGTGAATCAGTTCTACATATACATCTATCCACTCTTTTTAGATTCTTTTCCCATACAGGCCATTAGAGAGGAGAATCTTCTACCTTGCTACAGCACTAAGCTCACTATCATATAATCTCCCTTGCCAGACTAGACAGAAGCAGACTGGATGAAAGCTTGAAAGCAAAGACCAAGTCTTGTTCATCCTTGCTTTCCCAGAGCCTACCACAATGCCAGGCCAAGAACACATTCCCAAATTAGTGAACAAACAAATGAACACAAGAGCTGGTTTGGATGACCGCCTCTTACATCAGCTGGGTTGACTCTAAATTCCACCTTATAAAAATATGCGCAGGTAAGAGGTTGAATAATCTCTGTAGTACATTCTGGTAAAATAATTATTTCAAATACTTTGCGTGGGGGGGTGGTCCCACTCCGGCTGTGAGCTTAAGGGCAGGATTCACTACCTCAAACTGTTTTTAGAACCATGGTAATTGAGACTGTGATTTGAACCAAGTGTAAGCCTCCGGAACGAGAACCAGATTCCAGGC
>NW_006789324.1:2943222-2953316 GCF_000442215.2 Lipotes vexillifer | reverse complement strand
GGGAAAGAGAACCAGATTCCAGGAAAAGACAAGGCCCACAGTAAAAATTAACACAGCCTGGAAGAAGGCTCAGTCTCCTCCCAGTAAACTTCTTAATTTCATCCAGAAAGACACAGATCTCCACCCTCTGGGTTTTTCCTTTCTCCCAATACACATGTTTTGACTTCCAAATCCAGCAGGGAGGCTCCCAACCTCCCTCCCCCTCAAAATCAATCTCCAGGCCCTTCTCACCCTCTCTGTTCCCTCAATCATCCTTAATAAGAGTTCTCTGAGCCTCCCACCAGGAGGCCCTCCTCAGCTGGCTCCCCTCAAGAGCCAGGCCAGTGGCCACCAAGTCAAAAGCCAACCACAGGACCTCATTAACAGGAGATTCCCAGAAGACCAGGAGGCAGTCAAAAGGCTGGAAGACCCAGCTGGCAACTTTAAAAGTACAATTTCAGGATATACAGTCGGTGGATCATAGGAAAGAGGGGAAAAGCAAGCAAAACAAAACAAAGCAGAATTCTACCATCTGTATATCAGTTACAAACTAAGAGAAGGCTTGCCTTCTTTCTTACTGACTTGTAGTTCAAAAGCATAATCACTTTCTCCCTCCTGATATCCTATTTTAAAAAGTAACCTAATGACTGCTCTTCCCTATCTTGGAAATGACTTGACTTTTTAATTTAGAGAGGAAATTAGTTAAGACATGAGAAGTGCTTTAGTGGAAAATAGCCAATGATTAGGGAAATTCACCATTTTGCATCTTGTTCATCTTAAAAAGAAAGGACTTTAATAAAAATAGAAAGACTCCTAGGCCTTTCCTACCCAGGATAACTGTAGTCAAAGAGCATTATACCATCTAAACTAAACTGCACCTCAAACATTACCACAGCTGCTGAAAGCTACAAGCAGCACTGGCCTTAAAATGCCTTAGGTAGCCAGACTGGAATTAAAAGGTTCAAAAATGCCTGGGGAAATGTCCTAAAATACGGTGGGAAGGGGGGAGAGAGAAAATTAACATAGTTAACTGGATAGTGATGGCAGGGGACCCCGGGTTCCAGACATCTCCTAGGCTGCGTTGGGGATGCAGTAAAGGCCCACCCTTCTCTTGAGTGGCCGTACGCCTCACCCAGGAGCGGACACAGTGGACTCAACAAGGTCTCGGGGGCCAACGCACAGCTGGCGTTGGCGTTAGGACTCAGGCGGCCAGATGAGGAAGAGGAGGCAGCGTCTGCAGGAAAGGGGAGGGAGGCTTGGGCCCGGGTGCGCTCTCGAGCTGGAGAACGTGTGCGCTGCGAGCCTGCGCTTTTGCTAAAGCCCCTGATACACACGTGGGACTGAGCGGAGGGTCACTTACTTGTCCAATCTGAAATTACATTTTAGCTAGCGGGGCCCTGCCGCTAACCGCGCGGAGCCGCACCAAGCCTCGGTTGGGCGGTCCGACCCGCCCTCCGCGCGGCCCCGCCCCCTCCGGCCACGGCCCTTGTAAAACTCACCCCGATTGGCCCTTTGAACGGGGCCCGGGATTGGCCCGCGCCTGCGTCCTGCTGTGGCCTCCTGCGGCGCTCGCCTGTCGGTAGGAATGGACTGCATCCTCTTCCGGTTTCTTCCCGCCTCCCCGAGCTTTTTTTTTTTTTTTTTTTTTTGAGACTCATTCAAGTTATCAAGGACCAGGGTCTACCTTTCTTCTTGGCCATCCTTAGTGCATTAGTGGTTTACCTCACAAGGTCAGCCATAGCTCTAAGCAGCATCCTTACATGGGATAATCCTAAACAGAATGCAAGGGTAGAAGAAGGGGGAAATAGCTGCTATCTAGACATCCGATAGTGTCTTCCATGATACTCCTGTTGTGGCCTCTCCCGTTGCGGAGCACAGGCTCCGGACGCACAGGCTCAGCGGCCATGGCTCACGGGCCTAGCAACTCCGCGGCATGTGGGATCTTCCCGGACCGGGGCACAAACCCGTATCCCGTGCATCGGCAGGCGGACTCTCAACCACTGCGCCACCAGGGAAGCCCTCCCACGAGCTTTCAAAGGCCTGAAGTGGGCTCTTTCCTCTCAGGCCGAGAGTTTCCTAGTCTGGAGGCTCTTCTCGCAGAACTCACCCACGCAAACTCCCCTCAGCCGCTGGTGGGTACGTGTCCAACGTGTATCCTGTAACTTCGCTTCTCAACAATGCACTGAACACCAAGACTCTTGCAGACAGGTGTTAAAATAAAGAAAATAATAATATTTATTGAATGCTTACTTTGCGTGAGTTCTTGTTCCCAAGATACTTTACGAAAATGTTCTCAACTAATTTTGTGAACAACCCTCTGAAAAGGTGTCACAGTTTGTAAATGTACAAAACAAATGAACCCCAGCCTCTAAGGAAGTTACAGTCTGGTGGGTCCTGGACACACCTATGTCATTTAGTCTCCACGATCCTTACTTTTCCAGTTAGCTAGGTACTATTTGTCCATAGTTTACAGATGCGAAGAGTCCGAAACGTTTTTTGGCTTGTTTTGAGACTCAAAATAAGTAACAGGAGGGAAGATTGCAACCTGAGCTCAAACATAAGCCATATCTATTAAAAAGGCAGGCTTCCAAGCTGATGGGACTGAGATTTGGAAGATAGTTTAAGAAGTCTAAACTTTTTATTTTCCTAGAAAAGGAGACTGAGGTGCAGTAAAAGGAAGTGATTTTCGAAGGACACACTGGTCATGAGAGGTAAGCCTCGGTAGGAACTGATTTCACAGAACTAGAGTATGGGCCACGTGCGTGATAGTCACTCTGCTATCCTCATAACAACCCCAAATACATGCTCTCATCTT
Source organism: Lipotes vexillifer (assembly GCF_000442215.2). Taxonomy (NCBI): domain Eukaryota; kingdom Metazoa; phylum Chordata; class Mammalia; order Artiodactyla; family Lipotidae; genus Lipotes; species Lipotes vexillifer. Next base: position 2,950,522 of record NW_006789324.1, on the reverse strand, counting down.
GGTCTTACAGGCGAGGATAGTGGCTCAGTGGGGCCGAGGCCACGTGATTACCTGCATCTGCTAGGGGCCGTGGTTTGGGGATGCCGGAGGAAGAAATTTTCCTCTATCCTTCTAGGTTCTTCTGGCTGGTCTGAGAATTAAATTGACATTATGAACGGGAGAAAATCAGATGAAAGTTTAATAACGTGTACATGGGAGAGACCTAGCAAAACTGAGTAACTCTGTAAAGACATCTTCCACTAAAGATAAAAAAAAGATGTTGGGGGTAATGGTTTACGTCTTCAGAAGGGAGGAAGGCAGTTTACATGAAGATGGAAAAGCAAATGTTTGGTAAACAAATGTTTGCTGGGTGTGCTAAGACACAGGAATTTTTAAAAAAACAAACAAAAAAACCTTCCTAGATTCCTCTCGGTCTACCATATCTAGTTCATACTATAGTACAATGATAGCTGTCTTCCTGGAAGAGGTCCTCTAACTACATTCTTTAGGCAGAAGACATCCGAGTTTCTTCCTGAGTCCTTTTGGGCCTTGATTGTTTTCAGCTATAAATAATTCACATGCCAAAGAGACATTTTGGGGTGGCAAGTTTTGCTCCCGTACAGGGTCATTCTCTTTTTTCTACACCATGACTGTTCACCTTCATTTCCAAAAAATATCTGGAGATCTAACCATGGACTCTTTGGGAATGTAGGAGGTACTAGGATCTGGTTACTTGGCACCTGTGTGAATCATCATGTACAACAGGAATGATAATATTAAGACCTATTCATCTTACCTTTCCAGAGTATTGTGATGAGTAAATGATGTAACAAATATGGAAATACTTTGTAAAGTGTTAGATGCTGAATACACGTAAGACAGCTTCCAGACCCTCCTCGTTGTACCTCGGGAATAGAATAAATGAAATATACTGGTTGCCTTAGGAACTATGGCAGGAGGTCTCATCTTGGCTGAACTTGAATTAATATGGATTTGCTTCCTGGTCTTTATAGATATCTCTGTTACTAGGCATTTCGTATTTGATCTGAGGTTTGTTTCTTCTTATAATCATGCTATCATTAGTGGTAATAGCAGCAACAGCACAGTGGCTGGAGCACCAGCAGCCATCTTGGACCATGAGAGGATTTCAGGAATGAAAGCTACACACAGCAAAGCCCCAGGGTGCAAGGGCTTAAGTTTCTGACACCATGCAGCACCAGGCGAACACCCACTGCCCACTTCTACTTGTAAGAAAGAAGCTGCTCTCTTGTGCAAGGCACTTTAATTTTCTGTTTTCTGTCCATGGGGCCAAACTTAATCATAACTGATACATATACCTTACCTCACGGAAATCCTACAGCAACTCTATAAGGTGATAGGTGCAGAAACAGACCCAGAGAGTATAAATGATTTTTTCGGTGTCATCCAGCCAAGTGACAGAGGCGTAATTTTGTGGCCCATTCTCATTTTCTTTTAAATGGAAAGAAAATGCCTATTGTGAATGAATGAATCTATTTTTTTTCCATTTACTTCCATTCTATTCATTTATTCTAGGAGGTGGTAAACTTTTTCTATAAAGGACCAAATAGTAAATATTTTAGACTTTGTGAGTCATACAGTTTCTGTTGCAACTACTCAACTCTGCCTTTGTAGGGCAAAGCAATCATAGATAAAAGTAAACGAGAGGCTATGACTGTGTTTTGATACAACTTTACAAAAGCATACGATGGCCAGTGTGCCCCAGTGGGCCTTAGCTTGCCAACCTCTGATTTATTAGATTCTGATGTCCCATCACAAAAATGCATTGGAAATACATTACAGAGGGTAGGGGGATTGTGACTTTGCAGGCACCCTTACACGGTTGACCAATATAAAGTCCAGTGTGTGACGGTGAGGTCCAGTAGAAAGAAAGATCCCTAAACTGATAATCATGAGATCTGGGCACTCAGTTCATGTCTGCCCTGAAACGGGATCTGTATCCTGAACCAACCCCAGGTGCCTCAGTTCCCTATATGTTAGGAGCAAATAATGCAAATATCATCCCTACTTTCCATAATTTCCATGGCTACAGGGAGACTGAGGTGACATGATATACAGACCATATTTTGAAAGCTATAAATGTTATTCAACTGTTCAGTGCTTCACCTTAGGCAGGCCCATATAGCCTCCTCTGTATCCTTCAGCCCCCTGTCCTTACCTCTATCGTGGAACTCCAGAACGTATCAAATGCCTAGTAGTTATTAGTGAATCCGTTTATCCCCACTCCTCGTCCTTAACTTGACATAAAGGGTTATTGTGTTGCATTGGATTAAAAGACTCAATTATTGGAAAGTCTAGATGCCCACTCAGGGTCGCTGCCGGGCAGCGTGGGGGTCATGCGGTCATTGCCCAGTAGACAGGTCACAAGTCACACCATGAAGCAGCACATCAGGCTTAAGCGAGACAGAAAGAGCAAGGTTGTGAAAGCCTGCAACCAGCTGAACTGGACGTTTGTGTCACTTCCTTCCTGCTCAGAGACTGTTTCATGAAACACCAGGAGGCAGACAGGAGTCCTGGCCTTCTCCCTGGTGACCTGTGGAGGCTTTCTGCTACTCTGACCGCATTCTCTGAATGCTTTTCCTACATTAACAACTTGCCCCTCACCAGAGAAAAGACTTATCTTCCCCGAGACTCTTAGAGTCATGGCACAGAAATAGGTGTGGTTATTCATTTACTCATGAATTCATTTATTCATTCAGACATTTATGTATTCACTCACTTAACAAAGATTTATTGAGTGCCTACTGTTCTATAAAGAGATGGTGTTGAGAAAAACAGATATTGTCCGTGTCATCGTGGAACTGACAGTCACGAAACTGACATTCAGTAAATAAGCATGCAGGTATATATGTGTGTGTGTGTGTATATGTGTGTGTGTGTGTGTGTATAAAGTACAGAGAGGTTAAGCATATATCAATATATCTATGTATATCTATATCAATATGGATTCAGTTGCAAGTAGGAAGAGACATAGGATCTTATGAGAGAGGGGAGGTGATTTAGACTGAGGTCTAACTGAGATGGGTGATTCTGAGGAACCAGGTGCATTACATGCGTTGAAGACCTAAGGGTCTTCAGTAACCTTGTAAAGTGACTACTATCACAACCATTGTACAGATAGGGAAACTGAGGCTTAGGAAGATAAGGTGACTGGCCTAAGGTGCACTGTTAGTAAGTGTGGAGCAGGCTGGGCTCTTTCCCGTACTCCAAAATGCACAACACAAACCCAGAGGGTGTGAATTTTCCCAGCTCCCACCTTTGCACACACTATGACTCCTACCTGGAAAGCCTCCCCCGCCATCCTTCTCTTGTTGGATTCATAGTCTGCCTTCAGCGTCTAGTTGAGGGCCTGCTTTCTCGGCAAAGTTCCCTCTTCTATCTGAGGCCTCAGCACATCTCGTATTCTAAGCTTCTGCAACAATCATCATGTATTACTCATGCGGCACTGGCCCTGGGACACCTTGTAAAGTTCATTTTCCTTTTTACATGCCTGCGCTGGTGGCCTTGCGCACAGTCCTGTGGGCAGCACGAAGTCATGAGAGCAGACAGACCTGGGTTCTTCTCCTAGTTCCTACTTGTTTGCTGAGTGACCTGGAGAACGTTGCTTAACCTCTCTGTAGTTTCCTTGGAGAAAAGTAATATTTATTTCTTGAGATAGATCTTAAAACATGTGTCCCAGGGCTGAACAGATAGTAAGTGTTCCACGCTTCTTAGTCTTCTACCCAATTCCATTCCCTAGATCAGAAAGCCTCTGGAGGGTAAGAACCATGCCTTCTACTTTATAATCTCGGCAACTAGAACAGTGCTCTGTAATAGTGGGTATATCATTGGCACATAATTATGGCGGTGACAGCCTTTACCTGCCTCCTGGGTCCCTTGCTCCTAATCCAACTTGTTTTCTCCTGTCTTTCTTCCTTTCTTTCCTTCTCAACTTAGACTCCTTTAAGCCTCCCTTAAACTTGATCCTCTGTCAGAAACAGGTGCCACTGCATACACTCTCTCTTCCAAATCCACACTGTCTTCTCAGGAGGAAAATAACTGAAATAGTTCACTGGAGACCCAACAGATGGTCAGTAACGGGAAACCACTGACCAGAAAGGCTGCCAAGCTCCCCATCCTGGCCACCACCTAGAGCCATATTTTGTATGCAAAATCATTAGTTTATTCAACTCTCTTCTCTAAAGGATGCCAGTAGCTCATTTCCAAAGATGGGGGAATGTTCCAACTTACTTTATTACTTGCCCTCTGTCTGCCTGCCTGCCTGCCTGCCTTCATCTCTTCAGTTAACAAGCATGTACTAAGTACTTGCTAAGTGCTGGGCCAGAGCTAGCTGCTATACTAAAAGCACAGAGAAAGAGCTAGGGGCAACCCATGGTGAGAAGAAGAGGGGGTATTGGGTACCAAGAGAAAGGAAAGACTGTGCTAACGTTTACTGGTCACTGGCTCTGCACTTCCACATGCAGTGCCACAGTGATTGCTCCCAGCCACGCACCTGAGGTAGTAGGGATTCCTGCCACAGGAATGAAGTCTCACAAAGGCAGAGCAACTTGCCAAAAGTCATCTACCGAAAGACGCCACAGGCCAAAACAAAGAGGCAGCTTCTGCTGAGAAGCTAAAGTGGGCATAGATGCTCTGGTTGGATATAAGGCTTCAGATGAATGCAAGTCCTAATAATCTCACTGGTTTCACTCTGCAACACCAGCTTTGTCTTCCATATGTGATCTGCTCACCCACTCCCCAGTTCCCAAACCTCACCATCCTAACCAGTTCCACACCACGTACATCCTTTTCCCCTAACGCTGCCTAGTTTCAACCCCACAGCCTCTTGACCATGAGTCATTTCAACAAAAGTGCAAACTATGTGATGAGCCATGGCAACAATGTGCAACCCTAAACTCCAATGAGTGTTTTTCTACGAGGGAACAGGTGGAAGAAGAGAATCCAGGGCCCTGAGATGATGACAAGGCCAAAGGAGGGGTGGGAGTCGGCCTGTTAGGACATACATGCTCCAGGCCTCAGGGGTTGAATCAAGGGAGGCCCCTGGAGCCTGTGCAGTATCCACTGCCATTCACTTCTCGAGAATCATGGCATTTGGAAACCATTAAAGAACATTGGTTTGGGTAGTTTTCAGACTGGATCCTATCGGAAGGTGCCTGCACAGCAAAGAAGAGGCTGAATGGACTCCCAGGCTTTCCACAATGCCCCCCTCCCCTGCCAGGTTGTTCTCTTCTTCAAGACACCAGATGAGGGGGCTGGTGGGGGCTGAAACCCCATCCCTACTCTGCCAGCTAAACTCTGGGCCTGCGAAGCTGCTCTGCCCCAGCAGAGAGGGCAATTTTTCCTAATTTGCACAAAGTACAGAATAGGATAGTGGTAACTTTGCCCTCTTGCTGCCCCCAACCACACACATGCACACACATACACCCATATAGCCACACAGACATTCCCACAGACTTACACGTAAGCACATATACATATTTATACAAACACACATGCAGACATATATACATTATACAAAGAGCACACAGACATATACATAGACACACGAATATATCATACAGTACACACACATAGACACACACAAATGCGAATTAGACCACAATATAATGCGCAGAAATATAGACACAAATATACAGACACAGAGTCAAGCAGATATAGATACACAGATACACAAGCCACACAAATATACATACACACACAGTCTCGTAGCCACTTATACACTGCACACACATAAACAAACATATCCATACATAGGCACATAAACCACACAGATATACACATATATGCACACATACTTACATCTTTAACCAGAACAACTCTACTTTATCAATTTTACATGATAAATTATATTTTCAAAATTTTTATGTGACAAACATTTCACTATTAAAAGAATTTGCTCTTTTTGAGGATTTTTTTTAAATTCATTTATTGATCAAATGTTTGATGACAATATGTTGAAATAAAATGATAGTAGGAAGTGGGGTACACTCAGACATATTAGTGGCAGGTCTTTCCATGATATGTCTTGTAATTCATTTTGTTTCTATCATGATGAAAAATTTGTGACTTTCAACACTGCTACATAATATATAGAATGAGAACTCCTGTTTTATTGTTTATACACTTTCAGATACTTAAAAATATCAACCTCCACTCCATCTCCTTCACCTCCCAAAGGACCTCTGGAGCTATGGAAATGATATGGGGACTTGAAGGGAAGGGTGTAATGTTAAGGAGTATACTAAACAGGACTTTTGGTTGTAAGAAATAAAAATACAAATCAAGCTTGATCAAATAAACAACAAATAAACCAAAAGGCAATTTATTGTCTCATGTACTTGGGCAGTTCAGAAGGGAGATGAACTTTAGGAAGGCCTGAGTCCAGGGATTCAAATGATGTCCTTAAGTGTCTTTTGTTCTCCATTTTTCATTTCTTAATTCCCATGTTTACTTCATATTCAAGTTAAGAGCAGTGCATATGGTAGCAAAGATGCCTAGCAATTGCTTTAGCCTTACAATGTCCTCCTAAATCTTGGAAGATGAGGGTGAGGGTATCTCCATGCTCCTATTTCTTGCAAGAATGCTGAGCAAAGTTTGATTGGCCCATTTTTAGTCAAGTGCACATTCCTAGGGATGGATTCGGAAAAGCTGAGCTTCTGAACCTGTACCAGCAGGACTGAATAGTGAGAGTCGGGGATGATTCCCCAAAGAGATATCAGACAGGAAGGAGAATACATATGTCTTCCTCCCTACCTCCAGAAGCCTTAGTGCAGTACTCATGGGTCAGGCTCTGTGCTGGAGACTGGGGCACAAGATAAAAATATTTATATTCTTTCCCTCTAGGAACCCACAGCCTAGTGATGGAGGCGGCATGTAAGCCAATAGTACAGGACACAGAAAGCAATAACCACAAAATAAAAAAGTGTGATAAAATAAAACTTCATCAAAAGACACAGGACAATCAATAGGCAAGCCACAGAGTGGGAAGAAATATACATATCTGAGAAAAGATTTTAATCCAGATTATATAAAGAATCACTACAATGCAATAAGTTTTAAAAATCCCAATTTTTAAAATGAGCATAAAGCTTAAACAGACATTTCATAAGGGAAGACACATGAATGGCTAATAAACCCATGAAAAGGTGCTCAACATCTTTAGCTATCAGGGAACTGCAAATTCAAACTGCAGTGAGATAGCACTTCATAACGTCTAGAATGGCTGGAATTAAAAAGAGACTGGCGGGGCTTCCCTGGTGGCGCAGTGGTTGGGGGTCCGCCT
>NW_006789324.1:2939443-2943116 GCF_000442215.2 Lipotes vexillifer | reverse complement strand
AAAAAAAAAAAAAAAAAAAAAAGAGACTGGCATGAATACTGGAGGTAATGTGGAGCACCAGGACCTCCCCTGTTTTCCTGGTGGGAATGTAAAATGGCAGAACCATTTTCCAAAAGCATGTATCTACACTGTGACCCAGCAATTCATTCCTAGGTTGGTTGTGACACATCAAGGAATAAAACAAAGGTCTAAAGACATCTCATTCCCAGAACTTTCTTAATGCTCTATTTCATGTATTTTAAGACTCACATTCTTATTTAACATTTAACATCACAGAAATCAGGACACGCCTTACAATCAATGATGTCAGATAACTAGGCTCCAGCAATGCATAGTTGCATTGCCTGCCTGGAAGTACATGGTTATTATTCCTGGACAAAATGACTGGACAACCACAGTCATTGATGTTTTAATCAACAAACCACCTGCGGTCCTTTGGAGGATCAAATATGAGTTCCAGTTGTCTGGAAACCTTCTATTTGTACCTTCTAGTAGAATAAGAAAATAGCACCAGCATCAAAATTGGCAAATTGGTGCTGGTGGCTTGACAGAAACTTCCAAGACAGCAGAGTAGCTCTCTTTTAAGAAATGCTGCATTCCCCAACTCTCTTGGTGGTTTAGTTGATAATACTGTGTGGAAAAACATATCAACAGCTGAGAGGAAAGTGCTTCAGAAGAGATGAACCATTCTGAATGCGAAGTCTTACGCATACCTTAACCACTGTATTTTGCTTAAATTTTCCTTTTTACATGTACACAAGAGCAATATGTGATTGACATTGAAGCAGCCTAAATGTCCATCAACAGATGAGGGGATAAAGAAGATGTGGTATATAGGAATATTACTTAGCCATAAAAACAAGTGACATAACACCATTTACAACAACATGGAAGGACCTAGAGATTATCTAAGTGGAGTAAGTCAGAAAGAAAAAGATAAATATCATATGATATCAATTATAAGTGGAATCTAAAGCATGACACAAGTGAACTTATCTACAAAACAGTAACAGACTCACAGACCTAGAGAACAGACTTGTGGTTGCTGAGGGGGAGTGGAGGAGGGACGGATTGGGAGTTTGGGGTTAGCAGATGCAAACTATTATATACAGAATGGATAAACAGCAAGGTTCAACTGTATAGCATGGGGAACAATCTTCAATATCCTGTGATAAACCATAATGGAAAAGAAGATGAAAAAGAATGTATATGTGTGTGTGTGTGTGTGTGTGTGTGTGTGTGTGTGTATGTATATATGTATGTATAACTGAATCACTATGCTGTACAGCAGAAATTAACACAACATTGTAAATCAACTATACGTCAATAAATTTTTTAAAAAGAGCAATATGTGATTAAAAATATGTCAAAGAAGTCTAAAAGAGATTTTCATTAAAAGTTATCTAAATCATGTTTAATTATGTCTACAAGAGATTTTCTCAGTATTAATAAAAGTTTAAAAAACTTGAAATCATAAGAAGGCATTGTCACAACTTAATTGGCAATGCTTTTTCTTTCTGATATGTAAATTAAGACTTAACTGATGAAATATGATACTGAAACCTCATGCCTTCCCCAGCACTTTCTTCCTGTTTCTCTATACTTTTTGGAGCCTATAAATAAGGTGTCATTTCTGAGGGCTTTCTGTTATAGGAACTGTGCTAAAGGCTTTACAAACATCCTCTCAGTTATCACACAGTAATCTTGTAGGAGACACCATTATCATACCCTTTTAAGGTTGAAGAGACTGAAAGATCCTGCCCCAGGTTACAGAGTTTGCGCCACTTCCTTTCTGTAATTAGTGGAGAATCACAAAATGAACTTTACCCAGCCCAGATAAACTTTTTAGAACCCATCAATGACAATAATGCATCAAGCTCCTGTGTTTTGGGGCAGCACTGCAGGAGGTCCTGAGGTTTAGAACAGTCGCTCACATATACCCCAAGAAAGGCAGGCAGCATGCAGTGGCACAAAAATAAGCTTTGGAATCAAACAGAATCAGGTTTTAATCTCAACTCTGCCACTTGTAGATTGTGTGGTTTTGAGCAAACTCTGTTCTCGGAGCCTCAGTTTCTTCTTCTGTAAAATGGAACTATTGTTACCTACCTCCAAGAGTTGTATGAGAGGTAAATAAGTTCACTCAATTATTCACTTACTCAACAAATATCTACAGAGTGCCTACCTCATGCTAGTAAATGTAATGTCAAATGAATACTATGCAAAAGACCCTAGCAGCGTGACGGGTACATAGCAGACACTCTGGGGAAATTTTGTTGTTCTGTTTTTATTTTTCCAAACCAATGTCCCCCTTCTACTAGCACCTCATTTTTATTTTGCAGAGTCCCCTCCACCTCCAATCTATGATACATACTGTAATCAGATGCCCTGCCATTCCCCGGCCTGGGGGTGAGCATGTGAACCAAGGTAGGTCATGGCCATGCTCTCTCTGGAATTTGAAACTTCAGAGTGACACAGACTGAAAATGGTAGGAGCTCATGTATTCCACCCTTTTCAGAACTGTTCTGCCTGGGAGTGAAGCTGCCTTAGTTCCTACGCATTTCCAAGCCTGATTCTCCAGTCTTACTATCATTTTTGTTTGTTTTGAGGTCATGCTATCATTCCAAAAATTCCCTTTTGCATAAGCTACGCAGAAGTGGTATTTGCAAACAGAAAAATCAGATGCCCAGGAAAGAAACAAACAAACAAAAAAACCACATTAACTCCCCTTTCCCAAGCAGGTATTATTAAGTTAGAAGAATAGAAGAGGTACAAATAGGATAATTAAGGGCACATAGAAGTTAGAAGTGCTCACTTTAGCGCATAGATAATAAATTCAGAAGAGATATTCTAAATAACAATGCCATTGACTTACACTGGTTGGGGGTAGCCCTTACTATGGGATATGCATGGTACACACACTGTCTCATGTAAAGATCGCAGATACCTGTGGAGTAGATATCATCATCTTCCGTGTCTTAGGCGAGGACGTGAAAGCTCAGAGAGGTTAAATAACTTGCTTACAGCTACATAATTAGTGGGGCCTAGTGCAAAGTAAAAATGCAGGGCCCCATGTTGAGAAATTATTAAGAATTTCAAGATGGTGACAGCAGAGCACTAAACCAAGTTCAGACTCCTTCTGAGCATGGTTCCCCCCTTCCCTTACCCTCATGACTGCATGGGTCACATGCCCATAAAGTTGGCCCAGCTTGCTTAAGTTAGTAAGTGACAGAGTTGAGACTTAACACTGAGATCTCTTTGATCCAGAAGTCCATGGTCTCAATGCAAAGTAACACCTACAGTGGGAGTGCCCCAAGATCAGAATGAAACTGACAGCTATTGCAGGTCATTCAGATTGTCTAGGCACTTCCCTCATCCCCTAGCCCGTAGGGCAGCTGGGGGGACTCAAAAGTAAGGTTGATAATCATGAGAACTTCAGAGACTCACAGGGAAAAGCAATTAATCCAGGATAGTCATGATAGGCCAAGCTCTCCCCTGCCTTCCTCCTGGTGTTCTGTTTAGTCCCACCTTTGAGAGGGTCCTAGACCAATTAGACCGAATTTACAGGAGGCTGAGCAGGATGGTGAAGGAACTGCATACAAGTGTTTATGAAATTATGAGTGTTTAGCCTGAAGATCAGAAGAATCACAGTTGTCATCAAGTCTCTTTCCTGCTG
>NW_006789324.1:2932787-2939327 GCF_000442215.2 Lipotes vexillifer | reverse complement strand
TCCTGCTGAGATATAAGCTCTATAAGAGCCGGGGTCTATCCTACTCACCACAGTACCCCAAGTGTCTGGCACAGTGCCTAGGATATAGTTACTGCTCAACAAATAGTAAGTGGAGCAATCAATTAAACAGTTCACTGAACGTTTATCAAGTGGAAGAGGGATTAGATGTGTTTTTTTTTTTCCTCAAGAAGGAAGTCAGTTCCAACGGGGTAGACTGGTTTTGACTCTTGGGTATAAGAAAGTTCTATGGCCCCACCATGGAAAAGGCTATTAGGAGGTCCCCTTCCGAAGAGGGACTCAAGTGTGGAGGTGATGACAAGGATATTCCCCAAAGGCATTCCCTAGAATACCAGAAATGGCAAAGAGGTCTCTGGTCCTAAGGTACTTCCAACTAATTGATAGTAGCTACCCGGGCCTCTGTTGAGAAGCTTTTCACAGGGAAGCTCCATAAGAAACGGTGCTGTCCCTTAGACAGCCTTCTAAACTTTAATGTTTGTGAATCTATGAATCTGCACATTTTCTCCAACCCAGAAATGTTGGTAAGGCTAACTCCAGTGCTCTGAAGTGAGGCATATTAATTGAAACTAAGTTCACTAAAGTTGTGGGCATTTTGAGGGTTCTTTGCTTCTTAGCTTTGGGCTTTGATACTATAAATATAATATCCAACCCCAGTGGGCGATCCTGGATGTCGGATTCACCATGCTTACAGACAGCTGTGGGGAAAGAGCTCTGAATAAATCTGTCTAACTAGTAAAGATGGATTACATTACTTCATAGTGATGTTAACCTTAGGAGGCAAAAGTCCAGACAGGTTGAGGAATGGAAAATGAGGACATAAGGGGGGAACAATTCCATTAGCTCTAATCAAAAAAAGAGGCCAAAAGGGGATTAAAATCTATAGCATGCTCAAAAAGGGCAGAGATTAAACCACTCCAACTTCGAAGAGAAAAGATTAAATATTTGCCACTGGTTCCTCTTTCTTTCACCAAGAGAGTTTATTAATTTATACTTAACAGTCTGCCTGCCTCAGTTAACAAGAGTTTTTAAAATGAATAATAGACCCACTCATTTAAAACCAAGGAAAAGAAAATCTACAGTGTAGTTCCCATTCCCTCTGGCCTATATTTTATAACTTTATTTAGACCAGGGATTTTAAACCTGGGGATCCAAGCACTCTATTTTTTAAGTAGTATTCAGAGGGTCACTACAGTTTTATTAGAATTTTAAAGTATATACATACATTAGATTTTTTTTTTTCCCCTGGTGAAATGGCTCATAGCTATTTAAGATTATTAAAGAGGGTCTCTGATTACACCTCTGGAAAAAAATACTATAAAATCTTAGATCAACTTCCTCATTTTAAGCTTTCTTCTCTTCTTGATTCAGATATTCACTGAATGCTGGGCCATGTGCTAAACACTATTCTAAATATTTGTACTGAATGCTTCGTCATTTACCTACCTCTTGGGAGGTAGGTAACATTGCCTGCCCCTCACCTTTTTTCTTTCTTGAAGCAAACAGACTCAGAGAGTTTAAATAATAGTAATTGCTACCATTTATTGAACACTTCTGATATGCTCCTTGTTTCTACACTCATTTGATCTTATAACAATCTTGTGAGGTAAATGTTATTTTCTTACTGTGTCATCAGTGACAAACTAAATGATCAAAAAAGTTGAGTATCTTGTCCAAGGATATTTGACTGGGTAGATGAAACTTGAACTTGAGCCCAATTCTAGTTCCAAATCCTCTTCTTTAGTCACTACACCGTACCATTTTTTCTTGGTAGGCTGTAGTACTTGCTGACGTGCACACATATCACTTACCAGGGACTGCTATAGTGTTCACTGTCTGACTGACCTCCTTTGTAGTCTGAGTTTGGTTACACCAACTTCCCTTCCATCGATGGACACTTTCAGAAGATGGAATATATTTCACCAAATAGGAGTAATACAAAAATATCTTACAACTTTCCCCCTCTGGAAATTGTTTCCAGGCCACCCAAAGTTGTATCCACAAGTGTTTGTGTGTTTCCTGTGAAACTCTCTCACAAGAGAGTAATCTCCCTTATTGGGACTCATGGGAGCTCTGTTTCCAGGAAGGGGATGGGTCTTCCAGGTGCAGACCAAGAAAGACAGCAACTCGGGACTGATGGAGTCCTCAGAGAAGATGCCCCCTTTTCCATATTCCTGATCCTTCCTGATCCTTCAAGGCTCCAGATAAATCCCTTCTCCAAGAAGCCACCCTGGCTGGACACTTGATCTTGTTAGCACCCCCAAGTCAGTTGAAGAATTGCCTGTGAGCAGAGGAGGTATGAAATATTTGATATAACAAACTCTCACTCACTCCTACACATTTTTCTTTTCTTGTCTGTAATGCGCCAGATACGTCTGAGGTGAACGAGGTATAGTCCCTCCTCTCGAGTGGTAGGGTAACTACGTGTGAAGAAATAATTACAATCACTGTGTTAAGGGCTAACGTAGTGGTATTTTTCAAGTAATGTAGCAGCGTAGAAGAGATAGAAACAACCTCCCTGGGGGTGCTCAGGAAGCCTTCATGGGGAAGGTGACATTTAAGTGTGGTTGTGAAAGAAGAGCAGGAATTTTCCAAGGGGGGAAAAAATGGTGCTAAAGGCATTCGAGAAGGGTACAGCATAGAGGTGTAAACAGTCACAATGTGTTGGGGAACAACAGTCTTCCAGTTTGACTGGAAGGGATGTGTATTGAGGGTTAAGTCTGAGTTTGGTGCAAGACTGTGAAAGGCCTTATGTGTCGGCTCTGAGGTCTTGGCTTTAGCTTGTCTGCACTATAGCATTTTATTTTCAATTAGTTGAATATCTTATTGCACGTCCCCCTTATTATATTACAAACATGAGTGAGAAATAGAAGTTAGAAAAGGCATTATAGAGAAGAGAAGCAGACAACTGTATAATTAAAACAGTTACCAAAGATGGAAGCAATTAAGCATAGCTATACCAATAATTTCTAGCTTTAATTAAAGATGTGTGGGACAAAGGACTGTGTATGCAGTGTGAAGCAAACAAATACAACACAGAAAATGCTTTGCTCTTAAAATAAAAATTTCAATAAGAAGGAGATTAGGAAGGAGACCAGGAGACAGGAAGGTGTATGTATTGAGTGCCCTTTTTGTTGTTGCAAAAACTGAATTAATTGTAATCCTTAGTTCATGATATGCTCTTATCATGTTAGCAGTAAGTAAACTCCCATCATCATTGTTTTTTGTTTGTTTGTTTGTTTGTTTTTTTAACATCTTTATTGGGGTATAATTGCTTTACAATGGTGTGTTAGTTTCTGCTTTATAACAGAGTGAATCAGTTATACATATACATATGTTCCCATATCTCTTCCCTCTTTGTCTCCCTCCCTCCCACCCTCCCCATCATCATTGTTAATAGTAAATTAAAATATTATTGAACCTGCCACCAAACATTAGAACTGGAACGTTGGTGTTTACCCACGTGTTCCTCTTCTTTCCTTCTCTCTCTACCCCCAGCCAAATTAACAGCTTTCCAAACTCTCTTGACTATTGCAATGTTTATTCCCTACTTTTAATATACAGTATGCACACACACATATACATACACACATTTGCATTTATTATATTACAGAGATTCACCCCCTCTGGTGCATATGGCTGTAGTTTATTCCTTTCACTGCTGAGTATCTTCTATTGTGTAGCTATATCACCATGTATTTAGCCTTTCTGCTGTCAGTGGGGATTGGGGGTTTTCTTTGATTACCTACGCTATGAAGAACTCTCTGATTTTTTTTTTCTCTCTCCAATTTCAAATTTCCCTCCAACTCTTTGAGCTGGGTATTATTATCTTCCCTTTATGGGTGAGGACACTAAAACTCAAAGAGGAAAAGAAACTTTCCTGCTGTCACGTGGCCACACAGTGGCAGAGCCAGGGTTTAATCCAATTCTCTGTGAATCAAAAGCCTGCAGCAGCACTTCCTCCCTTCCTTGGAGGACCAGTTCTTCTCTCGATCCAGTGTGTTAAAGGCTCAGGAGACTCCCCCAGCTCACTTTTGGTTTTTCTGAGTCCCCGTGAGTCACTGCTGGGGTGAAGAGGGGATTTCCTGAGCTGCCCCTGTCAATATATGTCAAAACATCCTGTTCACTCAGACAATTCCATGGGTAGTAGTCAGCTGCACTAAGAACTTCTGCCAGCTACTTGGACAGGCCCAGCAACCTACTAGAATGGATTTCCTCCTTTCCCCCATTTGTGTCCTCAACTGGGTAATAACAATAATAGTAGTAGTAGTAATAATAATAATAATCCTTTTCTTGTAAAAAGAGCTGTACCATTTCCAAAACTCTCTCTGAGTTAGGAAAATAAGTACTGTTAGCCCAGTTTTGCAGACCAGGAAACCAGGTTTTGTGATTCAGCTAGTAAATGGTGGCTTGTAAAAAGGACTCCTAGTCCAGGGCCTGTTCTGTTTTTCTGTACAAATATCTCCTACTTTGATTAAATATATCACACTATGCCAAAGACTTTAGGATTAGAGTCTGAAAACCCGATATTCAGGCCATTCCCCCAACATCATCCTCACTACTAAGAGTTCCATTATTTCCAAAGTAAAAATACTCACTCAGCTTTTTAACCCATATAATATCTGCAAACCACAGATTTAGCTATACAAGAAATACAAGAAATACAATACAAGAAAGAGGCAGATGATTTTATGATGTGGTTTGAAGGTGCTAGAAGATCATCACCCATTAATGTCTCTTTCCCACTGTCTGCCACAGAGACGGAAGCTCCACTACTGCTCCATTTGTGCCTTGGTTGTTTTCAACCTTCAAAAACCTCTTAGGAAAAGGTGAGATCTAGTGTAGGTCCTAGGAAGAAAAATTATTGAAAACATAGACAAAACTTTAGCTGTGTGTTCTTTCAGTATCATGTTGGAGCATTATCTAATAGGCCTAATGTAGGATTATTAATTTTCTAATGTTTGGCACATGATTTACTATTGTTTAAGGCCCAGAGTCTGTGAAGAAAGATTATAACTTATAGATTTGTTTCCCAGTACAGATGTAAATGATTTTTGTTTGGAAGAAAAATAACCCCAAAGATTATTGTTTTATTGCCTTGTAGAACATTAACCAGTTTTGTGTTTAACCAAGCAGTCTTATTCCAACGTACTTTCTTCAGCACATAAAACATGTCTCACATGTGAATGATTTTTAGTAATCTGCTGCTTCCCTCATTAATAACTTAGATTACTCTTGTGCTTGTGCTCACTTTACAATTGTTGATACTCTTTTTTAAAAAAAATTTTATTGGGATATAGTTGATTTACAATGTTGTGTTAGTTTCAGGTGTACAGCAAAATGAATCAATTATACACATACATATATCCACTCTTTTTTAGATTCTTTTCCCATATAGCTCATTACAGAGTATTGAGTAGAGTTTCTTGTGCTATACAGTAGGTCCTTATTGGTTATCTATTTTATATATAGTAGTGTGTTATAAAAATCCCAATCTCCCAGTTTATCCCTCCCTCCCCCTTAACCCCTGGTAACCATAAGTTTGTTTTCTACATCTGGAACTCTATTTCTGTTTTGTGGATAAGTTCATTTGTACCCTTTTTTTAGATTACACATATATAATTGTTGATATTCTTAAAAAATTATACTTTGACAGTCCACATTTTTAATGCCAAAAATGAGAGTTTTCTAGTCATTATTACCGCATAACAAACTACCCTAAAGTTAGTGACATAAAACAGCAACCATTTAATTTACTCACAATGTCGTGGGTCAGAACTTTGGGAAGGGCTTACTGAGAAGTTTTTGTTTGGGGTCTGTCACACCATTTGAGTCGGATGTCTTCTGAGGCTGTAGGCGATAGTCCTGATTGGTCTGGGTGTCCAAGATGGCTCATTCTCAGGCTGCAGTTGAGCTGGGTGCTGGCTGGGAGTTCAGCTGGAGCTATCAACAGGAGCCCCTGTATATAGCCTCCCAAACAAATACCTCAAAGCCCCTGTATTTAACCTCTATAGCATGGTGGTCTCAGGGAGCCAGACTTCATAGATGGTGGCTGGCTTTCCCAAGGCAGGCATTCCAAGAAAACCAGGTAGAGCTGCATGGCCTTTACTGACCTAGTCTTGGAAGTTGATAGCATCACTTCTGCTGTACCTCATTAGTCAAGGAAAGGGGACATAGACCCCACCTCTTTTTAGGCAAAGTGTCAAGGAATTTTCTGACTATGTCTTAAAAAGTTACATGGGGAAACACTTAAGGAAACTCACATTTGAGATATTACATTAGCAAAAAGGTGGCTGGGACAAAGATGGCAAGAGGAGGTCAAAGAAACAGAGGTAGGGGGCTTCTCTGGTGGCGCAGTGGTTGAGAGTCTGCCTGCCGATGCAGGGGACACAGGTTCGTGCCCCAGTCCAGGAAGATCCCACAGGCCGTGGAGCGGCTGGGCCCATGAGCCATGGCCGCTGAGCCTGCGCGTCCGGAGCCTGTGTTCCACAGCGGGAGAGGCCACAACAGTGAGGCCCACATACC
>NW_006789324.1:2894774-2932777 GCF_000442215.2 Lipotes vexillifer | reverse complement strand
CCGAAAAAAAAAAAAAAAAAAGAAAAGAAACAGAGGTAGGGAAGCCAGAAAGGAGGTTTTGTGCTACTTGAATTGAAAAAGCTATTGGAGCCTTCATTCATTCAGGATCATAAGAAGGGAGAGAAGAGGCACATATTAGAGAGAATTCAAACTAAAAGTTGAGAAGATTTGGTAGCTGGCTGGCTGAGGTCTGCCCTATTAGCTTTATTTTTTTAAATTAATTAATTCATTTATTTTTGGCTGCGTTAGGTCTTCATTGCTGAGCGTGGGCTTTCTCTAGTTACAGCGAGCGGGGGCTACTCTTAGTTGCTGTGCGTGGGCTTCTCGTTGCGGTGGCTTCTCTTGTTGCAGAGCATGGGCTCTAGGCGCACGGGCTTCAGTAGTTGTGGCTCATGGGCTCAGAGCCCAGGCTCAGTAGTTGTGGTGCACAGGCTTAGTTGTGCTCCATGGCATGTGGGATCTTCCCGGACTAGGGATCGAACCTGTGTCGCCTGCACCAGCAGGTGGATTCTCAACTACTGTGCCACCAGGGAAGCCCCCAGCTTTATAATAAAGTCTGACTCCATTTTTTGGATGCTTTTAAGCCTCATCCTCCCTCTCCTTCGTCTTCTTCCTCACATCTGGGCAAGCTGGTAAGAAAGCCCAGTACTCCCTCCTTTGGCACCAGTGGGAAGTTTAAATCATGCATGGGAATCCTCACCGCTCCCCAACCACCATAAAATCCTAAGCAAATTTCCTGGCCCTGCCCTCTCTCAAGCCATTTTTGGATGTACTTGCCAGCTGCTCTGATCTTCCCCGAAAGCCTCATTATATGAGTAATACACCTTTTATAATAACCCTCTTAGTGTGTGTACAGTGTCATCACACTAAGAACCACAATTTAAGTGGGGATCCATCCTCAGAGGATCATGACAAGTTCCTGGTCACACCAAATATAGTAATTCTGGTTCCTGTATATAAACGATAATAATGGCTAGCATTTATTGCCTTCTTATGCTGGGTGCTATGAGGGAGGCACTATTATTATCCCATTTTACAAGTGTGGAAATGGGCCAAAATAGAGCAGCAAGTGGAGGGGAGAAATTGACCAAGATAATCCCACCGACTTGAAATTTGGTTGAGAAGCCGGTGGCACCACTAAGAGAAGGGGACTTGGAGAAGGTCAATTTCTATGGGAAGAAAAACTCAATTGTAGACAGGTTTAGTTTCTGATGAAAGGAGCTATATAAATGAAGATGTCCTTTGGCATTTAGAGATAAGGAATTTATTGGGCACCATGTAAGTGCCGGACTCTAGGAAGGTACCCAACAGAGCTCTGGTAAGGAAATGAGAATCTTAGAGTCACCAACATGGTGGATGCTGAAGCTGGAACTTAGATGTCAAGAGAAAGAGAAAAGCAGAGGGTTATGAACTCACATTTAGAGCATAGGAGGAACAGAAAGAGCCAGCAAAGCAGACAGAGAAAGGACAGTGGCCTAAATGTAGTGGCGTACCTGAGTGGGGTCCAAAACATTTTTTTTTAAGTAAGCTGCCATTTAAAAATTGCCTCTCTGTCTAGGAGAAAGCCTGGGCACCAGTGGAGTCATCTTTCTTTGATCTGAAAGGAGTCTCTCACACGGTGGCCCTTTTCAGTTGCACAAACATAAGGCAAGTGGGCACACAGTGCCAGGGGGAATTCTGTAACAAAGCCTTTTATTTGTGGCTTTCGGAGGCTTCCCTCCCTTCATATTTGAAGTGGATCTCTTGGGTGGATGTAGGAATATTTGCATAGAGACTCAAGACATTGAGATCTGAACTCTCCTTTGGATATTCAAATGTGTTATGCTCTTTCCAATGACTAGAGATGGCCCAACTAAACTCTACTGGCAAAAAGGACACTGAGGGATGCTTAAAAAAAAAAAACACCCCATGAAAAAATTTTTGAACTGATTATCCAGGTTCAGTATTAGCCCTCAGAAGGTGCAAAGGAAGGGTCATTTCAGTCAAGTGTGTGGCCTGTGATTCTGCTGGTGGGAATGCTTCGAGGATAGTTGGAACCACAGATGTGGAGCAACATTGGCCAAGAATAACCCTGGGAAGATAGTATTGTCCTTCCTTAAAAAGAAATTCTGCAGCTTCAAAAGGGTCTAAAATAGTAAGAATGGCACTAAGGCAGGAGGTGAGCGTGAAGGTAACTAGGCGGGAGCAGACATGTGGTGATGACCCCACGCAGTAGCGTCAGAAGCTGAGTAGAGCCACTCATACACGGACCAAAGCCTCCTTTTCTCCCTTTGAGAGTTATTAGAAATAGCACTGAGTTTTTGGATGAGGAAAGCAATTCAAAGAGAGGAAGCAAAAAGAGAGAGGGGAGCCAGAGCCATGCTCATCTTAATTTTTAATCATGAAAATGTGACCTTAATTGCAGCCCAAGCAGCTCATGCAGTTACAAGGACAAAAAAAGGCATATTTATAATAATCCTGCTACCATTCTTTGAACACTCATTATGCACATTGTTTTGTACTGTTCCTGATACATAAAAGATGCTGAGTGTATGGTAACTCTGATCAATAACATTATTATTAATATTAGTATATTGATAGTTCAAGTGGTTAAAGTACAGTCCTGGTAGAATAATTAAGTAGTGATGCCACATCATCTGTCTTCTGACTCTCATTCCTTAAGTGAACTCTGACCAGAGCATGAAGAGCTATTGTTTGAGATATGGAAGGAAAGGCTGCAGCAAAAGGCATCGTCACAGCCCAACAGCAAGCAATGACCATCCTTCTTGCAGCTGGGACCTTGACAAAAAAAGGAGAGACACACTCCTCACCATCTAGGGATGGTTATTTACCAGGTCCCTGAGTAGCAGCAGGAGGTGGCTTTGCTTGCTTATTTTTTAAGCCCCACACAGCCCAATCCTGGAGGACTCAGCCAAGGGGGAAATAATCACTTGTAGGCAGGGATGATCTGGCACATCTCCAGGGTTTGAAGGGGAGCCTTCATTCTGGTAGAGATGTCTCCTCCCCTTCCTCCTTTTTCTCCTCTGCCTTCTCTGTCTCACCCTCTTCCTCCTCCCTTACTTCTCTCCATCCTAACCCCAAACCCCATATTTCTTCATATTCCCATCTCTGTGACCTTGGGAACATTTCCTCATCCCACAGATGTCCCACCTACAATGGCTGTTTGGTTACAGAGTTTTGGGAAACCCAGGATCCCAAATAACTACCCTTCCTAGAAATTCACAGTGCAACTCACCATGCGGAGAGCTCTGAGAAATCCTGTGGTGAAGTCACCCTTTAACTCTGGTCAGCCAGGGCTTCCTCATCTTCTTTGCCCCCAAATGCAATCATCTCTCTTTTTTTTTTTTTTTGCAATACTTATTAATATCCCTCAGCACTAGGGCTCCAAAGGATTTGGATCAAGGCATTCCAGGAAGACCAAAGAAGTGCAAAGGCACAGAGGTGTGAAACAATTTTGTTTGACGGGGCTGTGGTAGGAGGAGGGCTGGGGGGAAATATTAAAGAAATTTGTATGCCTCATATGCATAGAAAAGGGGAGAGTGCAGAGAAAGGCCTAATCCTCAGGAATCAGTTTCATGAGGGCACCTATAAATGCTACTCTGAAAGCAAGTAGGGAGGGAAAGTGGAAGGAAATTACATTGTCCCAGTTCCCCATTAAGCCTCATATGTGTCTCTTATATCTTAGAGGTGAAAATTGGAAGATTGTGATGGATGTGCCTGGCAGTGAAATTAGAGAGAACTAAGTTGTAAGCTAGATATTTGAACTTTATTCTCTTTGGTGCTTTTCAGCTTTTGTCTCATCATGGTACATAGAAAATTAGAGTATATTTTATTCCCTACGGCACAGTGGAGTAAATGGAGGAGGACGCTTGGCCCAGGGATGGAGGGGTCAGTATCTCAAGCACACTGTAAGCCATTTGGAAAGTAATGGAAAGTAGTAGAAGAGCTCTAGGCAGGTAAATGACCTGGTTAGGTTTGCATCCCTCAGTCCCTCAGTGGGCTTTTTTTTTTTTTTGCGGTACGCGGACCTCTCACTGTTGTGGCCTCTCCCGTTGCGGGGCACAGGCTCTGGACGCGCAGGCTCAGCGGCCACGGCTCACGGGCCCAGCCGCTCCGCACCATGTGGGATCTTCCCGGACCGGGGCACGAACCCATGTGCCCTGCATCGGCAGGCGGACTCTCAACCACTGCGCCACCAGCGAAGCCCCCTCAGTGGGCTTTAACGGAGACCCAGAAAGAGATCCGAAGCAGCTGGTCCTTCTAGTTCCACAAACTTGCCTTGGTTTCCCCACCACAGGATCTTTTACATATGTTTCCTTCTGCCTAGAGGTGTTCCCTCCAGCATCGCTGGTCTTCACTTTGTTTTTGTCTGCTCATCCTTCTGATCACAGCTCACATATCACTTTTCCAAGGAAGCTGTCTCTCATTCCTCAGAGTCAGGTCTCTTTTATCACATCTTCTTATATATTTTCCTCAATGCCACTAAATTTAATTTACAGCTATGTCTTTGTGTTACTATATGACCTGCTCCTAACTAGACTACGCATTTGTCACATTGCTTCCCTACCTGAAAAGCCCTCCCCTCACATCTCCACACACTCAAATCATAGCCATCCTTCCAGGTTCATCTGGAGTTCTATTTCCCACCAATCTCCTCGACTGGAAATATTTTTGCTCTTCTTCTATGATCATCTGCAAATATGGTTTCCGGACATCTCTGGTGGCTTTGTAGAACAGATATCAGAGGATTTTCTTGTCTACCACTGTTGTTTTCTGGGACTTGTCCTGCTTGTCCTCCAACTTCAGCCACATAGTTACCATGGGACCTGCCACATGAGTCTAGGTTGACAACACCCAAGACTCCAGCTCCAGGGGTGAGCGGGGCAGACACTTGAACTCTGGGCCAATGAGCCCATGCTCTGTGATTTTTAGGTTTGGATTAGAACGAGTTCTTTCAATCTGTCTCATTAGCTGAAGCTCTAAGATGTATGACTCTGGAGCTGTCAAGGGCCGTTGTTTTGCTTTGTGTAAATCATGGACTTCCAGTAAAAGAGAAGAATGAAGCTGTACACAGACAGAAGCAGAGACAAGATACTGTCCTGTCAGCCCTGGAGTCTCTGGTTCCAGTAGTTCCTGAGTCCCAACTATATCCAACCTTCACCTAGCCTTGGAGCTGTGAGATATCCATGGATACTTCCAATATTTCTTTCACTCTGTCACCAAGAATACAAACTAATTAATACATCTTGATCTCTTTTGAGAGCTCTTTGAGATGGCATTCATTGCTTGAATTAAGGATAACCAGGGTAGAGAAAGTTAAAGCTGCAATGAAGCATCCCAGATATTAACATATATAGTTTCTAAAATACGTTTATCTGAAGTCTCCACTGGGAGACAGCACAATATAATGGGAAGATTATGGGCTTTGGAAATCAGGCTCGGGTTTGAGGCCAACTCTATCAGAAATTGTGACTCTAGACAATTGACTGCACTACTCTGAGCCTTGTCTGTCAAATGGAGATATTAGTACCTACATTAAAGAGTTATTATCACAAGGTATAATGAAAAATGCATTAAAGGACTTGACATAGAATCTGGCTCAGCATAGGCACTCGGCATTCCACATTTCACTGAGTCTAAGATACGATCAGTTGTAACAGGTATCATGATTTTAGGTATCAGTGAAAAAGGAAAAGCCAATTAATCT
Source organism: Lipotes vexillifer (assembly GCF_000442215.2). Classification (NCBI taxonomy): domain Eukaryota; kingdom Metazoa; phylum Chordata; class Mammalia; order Artiodactyla; family Lipotidae; genus Lipotes; species Lipotes vexillifer. The sequence goes on along the minus strand of NW_006789324.1, from coordinate 2,927,070 downwards.
TGACATGCCATTGATGATATAAGGCATTCTGATTTCAAAGCTGTTGAACTATGAAAAGAAGTATGTCTTAGACTCGATGAAATGCAGTATATTTATTGGGCACAGATGACATAGGCAATAATGTTAGGCACCGGTGACATGGGAGTGAACAAGACTGGCATTGCCCCTCAAGGAGATAGGATCTAATAATTAATACATTTCAGATTTTCAAAAGGACACAATAACTTTAGACGGTGAATTCCTGGCTTGCAAAAATGCCTAGGCCCAAGAAGTAAAGCAGTGGAGAAATACTAGACTTTAATCCTCTTATATGTTGTTAGATCCTATAGCAGTTATATTTTCATGCTCTGCATACAATCCAAAACAAATTGTCTGCTTACAATTAAAATCATGCTGAGTTTCCAAGCGTCCAGCCCCCAGGGAGCTATTTGGACACCATATCTTATCCACAATGACGCAATTCTACTTTTAAGGGACAATTAAGGGGTTTCCTTGTAAGTCAGGCCAAACTTTCTCCAAAATACATGAAGGAAGTGCCTAGAAAAGAAAACGTTTGAGGCTTGTTTTCATACTGTCACTTAAGAGAAACAATTTCCAAAAAGGACTGAATTTTTTTAAAAAAATTAAATTTGGAAGGCCTGTACTTTTATAGCCCTTTGCAGCCTTTTAGTAGAACAGAACAAAGTCCCTTAGGAAACTTAATGTAACAGTAACCAAATGTCCTTGTTAAGCAGCCATTTATTGGTCTATTAAATCTGATCTGAACTGTGATATTTTGCGGTAAATCTCTTCTCCAACATAAATTGCTTAAGATGGGCTTCTTTAGGCATCTACCCCACTGGAGACAGCTTCAACATCATCCCAAAAAAGGCAAATGTGTTTGCATCTTCCTGGGCAGCTCTTCCAGGAGGGGAGATCTAAAAAGAACTTTTTCTTTGCCTCTTTTGCTTGGGAATACTTAAAAATGGTTTTAGACATAGTTCAGTCCAATTTTACAGATGAGATGGGGACCAACAATCAATTATTATTAAGTATTTAGTATAGGCCAGGTGCTGTGTTAAACCCTGGCGATGCAGAGATAAATAAGATGTTTTCTCTGCCCTCAAGGCACTCATCATCCAATGGAGGCAAGAGATCAGTAAGTAGAATAGTAAGTGCTAGGCAACTGAGTGAGTCCTGCAAATGAGGGCTGGCAGTTGGGAGAGGAGAGGAAGATAAGGAACCAGGATTCATTCAAATAGTTTAAGTGAAGAGAATGTAATGAAGGGACTACTTAGAGAGTGATGGGAGCAAACAAGGGATTTGGGAGCACCTTGAGAATACTAACAGTGAGATGCCAGTATCTCTTCTAGACCCAAAGGGGCAAGAGGAAGAAATAGTGTATTAGAGTCTGGTAAGAACTGCAGCCTTGGAGAGCAGCCTCTCAGCGGGGGCTACAGCCATAGAGGGTCACAGCTGCTGCCAGAGAAAAGGCACCAAAGCAAGAAGGAAGCTGGGAAGAAATGTCCCAGCCTCTCTTTGCTCAGCTTCCTAATTTTCCATTGGTGCTTCCCATTGACTGAATCCAACTGGAAGCCAGGTTGCAAATGTCATATAACTTAACAGAGTCAGCCTCCCAAGGCATAGAGCAGGGCAAAGCAGGGCAGCAAATGGATCTGGAGAGAGGGTAAATGGAGATTACCCAGCACATCTGGCATTTATAACTGTTCAAAGTTTCTTACGTGTGTGTGTGTACATGTGCATACACATGCACACACCTCCACACCATTCATTTATTTAGCCAATACACTGAAGTACCTACTATGTAAATAATAGAGATAAAAACTGCTCGAGACAGTGTTCTTGGCTTTGGAGGTGAAAGGGTAAAATAAATAAATACCGTTTTCACCATATGGGCTTTCTAGTCTAGTGAGAAAAAGACAAAGTAAATAATCCATAAAGCATAATGAGTATTATCTTAAGGAGAGAGGAAGCTCTGGATTGGGTGGGGAAATAGCTAATCAAATCTAGGGCCCACAGAATATTCCCCTGAGAAAGTGACCATTAAGTTGAGGCTTGGGGGTGAATAGAAGTCAGCCACCTAGAGGAGCGAGTGGCAGCGAGAGGAGTGTTCCTGGTGGGGAGAGCACACGTGCAAAGGCCCAGAGGCAACAGTGGGTGTCAGGTTCAAGGGTCTGAAAGACTTCCAGTATACTTGGACCTTGGAGCATGAAGGGGAAGTGCTGAGAGATGAAACTGAAGTGGCAATCAGAACCAGATTGTTTTGGGCCACATGTTTCCAGATTTTGATCCTAAAGGCAATGAGGAATCATCTGAAAGCTTTAATTAGGTTTTTCCCAAGTTTGAAGGGTTACTCGGGATGTACATTTCTCTCAGCCATCCTGACATGCAGGTATATAGGCATGGCTATGCTCAAGAGATGAGCCCTAAGGACAGTAGGAGCCAGTCAACAGATAACAATTAAGAATGGTGTTCCAGGGTTTCCCTGGTGGCTCAGTGGTTAAGAATCTGTCTGCCAGTGCCAGGGACACGGGTTCAAGCCCTGGTCCGGGAAGATCCCACATGCTGCGGAGCAACTAAGCCCGTGCGCCACAACTACTGAGCCTGCACTCTAGAGCCCGTGAGCTACAACTACTGAGCCCACGTGCCACAACTACTGATGCCCACGCACCTAGAGCCCATGCTCTGCAATAAGAGAAGCCACTCCAATGAGAAGCCTGTACACTGCAACAAAGAGTAGCCTCCGCTTGCCACAACTAGAGAAAGCCCGCGCGCAGCAACAAAGACCCAACGCAGCCAAAAATAAATAAATAAATAAATTTATCAAAAAAAAAAAAAAAAAAAAAAAGAATGGTGTTCCAGGGACTTCCCTGGCAGGTCCAGTGGTTAAGACTCTGTGCTTGCTCTTTGCTTGTGCTAATTCCTTTATCTAGAATCCCCTTTTCCACCATCTGTTTAAGAAAGCTGCTTGATAGCAGTTGCTGAAACTGTGTATTAAGAGTGCCAGGGCAAGACAAGAGGATGGCAGGTAGGCAGTAGCCAAGTTGGAGAGGGATTGGGGAGGCAAGTCAACAGGAGTGGGGCTCAAAATGCAGAGCAAGTACCAAAAGTGGTGACAGTAATTTCAAGATGGAATCTGTGAAACAAGGAGCTTTTAAGAGCAAGTTAGTTTTAAATCACCGTATCCAGCCTTCTGCAGGGTTTTGCGATCCCCTTAAAGCTGCAAGTCTCGGTGCTTATTGCCTAACCAGAGTGCTTTGTTCTTTCCTTTTAATATTCTGTAACATCTGTACATAGTTTTCTTCATTAAATGGTGTGCCAGGCCCTCTTGTAGTCTGGTGATTGAAATGTAAACTGGTACAAACCATTTCAAAGATATTGCGTGATATGTGTATGGAGAACCTTTAATATGTTAATATTCCTTAATCCAGGAATTTCACTAATAATAATAGCTATTTATTAGTAGTTAATTTTATGTGTCAACTTGACTGGGCCACAGGGTGCCCATATATTTGGACAAACATTATTCTGGCTGTTTCAGTGAGGGTGTTTTGGGGAGATTAACATTTAAATTGACAGACTGAGTAAAGCAGATTTCCCTTGCTAGTGTGGTGGGCCTCGTTCAAACAGTTGAAGGCCTGAATAGAAAAAAAAGGCTGACCCTCCCCTGACTAACAGGGAGCTCCTCCTGCCTGACTACTGTTGAGCTGGGGCATTGTTTTTCTCCTGCCTTAGGACTCAAAACTAAAACATCTGCTCTTTCTAGGTCTCAAGCCTACTGTTGTTCAGGCTGGAACTACACCACTGGCTCTCCTAGGGCTTCAGCTTTCTGACTGCAGATCTTGGACTTGGCAGCTACCATACTGCATGAGCCAATTCCTTAAAAATAAAGAAAAAGAAAAGAAAAGAAAAAATTTAAAAGTCAATCAATCAATCAACCTTCTATTCGTTCTGTTTCTCTGGAGAATCTGAATACAATAGCCAAATACTTAGTATGTACAGGCAATCTTTTAAGTGAGTTACGTGTGTTAGGACAATTAAATCTCATTAAACCCTATGAGGTAGGTACTATTATTATTGCCATTTTACTGATTAGGGAAAAAGTAAGAAAAGTAGAGTTGACATGCCACACCCACACTTGCACATGTGGTAGTTTGCAGAGCTAGAACGTAAACCGAGGCAGTCTGACTTCAGAGTTGGCATGCTTAACACTATATTTCGTGGCCTCTTCTATTTATGTAGACAGATATGTGGGTTATGATCTATACACAAAGATATACATTACCATATTATTTATCCTAGGGAATATTTTGGTACTTTTAAAATGTGTAATTTACTTACAGTAATGTGCACAAATCTTAAGTGTTTAGTTCAATGAATTTTTTCATATATGTATAGACCCATGTAACTGCCACTCAGATCAAGCTATAGAACATTTCCTTTATCTCAGTGGTCTCCTGCTTTCCTCTTCCTTGTCAATAACCCATACCCAGAAGTAATCCCTATCCAACTTCCATGTACATAGATTAATTTTGTCTGTTCAAGAATTTCATGTAGATAGAGCCATATAGTGTCTTTTGTGACTGATTCTTTCATTATGCTTCATGTTTATAACATTCATCCATTTTTGTGAATATAAATAGTTTGTTCTTTCTTATTACTGTGTCCTATTCCATTGTACAGATTTTTCACAATTTGCTAATCCATTCCCCCTGCTGATGGACAATTGTGCTGTTTCCAGGTTGGGTCTATTATGAATAAAGTTTCTATACATTTTTTTGTACATGTCTTTCGTGGATATGTCTTTTCATTTCTCTTAAGTAAATACCAGTATTGGAATTTCTGCATCTTGGTTTTAATAGATACTGAAAACAGTTTTCCAAAGTGCTTGAGGTAGTTTACAATGGTACCATTAATGTATGAGAGTTCCAGTTGCTCCACTTCTTTGATAACACTTGATATAGCTAGTCATTAATTTTAGCCATTCTGATGGGTTTTACGGTGGCATCTCACTGTGGTTTTATCTTGAATTTCCCTTATGACTAATGAAATCAAATAGTTTTTCATGTGCCTGGCTATTTGAATAGCTGCCTTAGTGCAGTACTCTGCTCGCTCAGGCAGCATTTCCAGGGTGGCTGTGATTCTGCAATGGTTTCGTCTCCCCCTGGCAACCCCTGCCTCTATGTGGCTTTGCTTCTCAGTTCTGATACCATTTCTTTTCTTTGTCCTGCCATCCTTAAGGGTGACAGTGGGTTCCTGCTAATTGCTGGGTTACTCCTCTATCCCATTTGAACCTTTAGTTCTCCCAAGACACATGAAATGAGTTTCTCCTATTAAATTCCCTCTATTGAATTACTGGGTCTAGCTTCTGTTTTTCTAACTTGACCTTGACTGGCCTGGTAATTATTATTTTCTTGATTGTATTCTTTTACATTTTTAGAAATTTGCTCAGCTGTACATAGGTGGCTGTTACAATTTTTTTCTTCCAGTTTTTACCCAAGATGCTAGAGAGGAAATCAAGCATTTGGGCAACTTAACTAAAAATTATTGAGGGTCTACTGTAGGCCAGGTACAAACTCTCAATAAATTGGCCACAAATGATTGTGCTAGATGCTATAGATACAAAAGCTACAAAAGATGCTTCAGTTGGACCGAGTTGCTACTAAAACTCTTCTGATCTGGGATTCTTTGTTTCTCATTTCTATAACCACAAAGAGCAGAAAGTATATCACAGAGGAAATGAAACATAGAATCAAAGCATTTTTTGAGCAGAAAGGATAAATAAAATTTGTTTGGATCCTAGAATCATGTAGAAAGGGCAGGCTTGACATGCTGATTCTTGGGAAGGAGTCTGGAGACAAAATAATCTGAGAGACAAAGAGAGACAGGGAGGGAGGGAGAGGGAGAATATGAATGTGGAGTGTTTTTGTGCACTGGCTGAGCTCTTATTTTGAGGGCAGAGCTGGAGAGAGCAGTGCCTTCTTCCTCTTAACATCTTACTGCCTGGCCTGTCAACATATACCCTTAAGGGTCTTAGGCAGAGAAAACTGTAGTTGTTTCATTCACTTGTTTTTCAGAAGCTGGGGAAAGATAAACTAAACTCTACAGACCAATAGTAAAGCAGGCTCTGGGAAGTAAGCAGTGGCCAGGTGGGTGTTTCATCAGGGAAGGAGTCATATGGGGCCTCTGTACTCTCCATGCTGTACATCTTTGGAAGGACCTCAGGACTCAGTCTCTCCCTTTAAAAAGCACTTACTCTCAGAGGCAGCATGGTGATGTCTAAAGAACTTGGGATTTGGATTCAGAGTACCCGAGTCTTGATTGAGGCTCTTTAACACACACACACACACACACACACACACACACACACACACACACACACACACTGGATGATGAGAGCGTGTTATTTATTCTGTGAACCCAATAGTTTCTTTATCTCTAAAATTGGGAATAATAATACTCACCTAACAAAGTCAGTCTGTGAATTAGACCTGCTGCCTTCCATGCTTTAAAGTTCCTCATCTCCTTGTGGAGAGAGTCCTCATTCCTTGCTATTACATATAAAGCCTTCATCTGACTGTTCTTTCCACTCTCTTTTCCTGTCACTCTGAGTCTCCTGTGACTTACCCATACCTAAGGACTGGCATATTTTTCTCGGTGATTTCTCACAGCCTTAATTCCTTTACACAAATAATTCTCTCTTCATGCAAAACCCTTTCTCCATGATCTGGATAGTAAACTTCTCCTCTTACTTGAAAACTCAACTGTTACGTCTTGGTTAAGTCTTCCCCTGTTGCATAGGCCTAATTAATTACACCTTCTTTGCTAATCCATTTCATCTGTGTAAACCTCCAATAGTAACTATAACTGTTTATTTATCTATCTTCCCTAAAGGACTAAGAGTTTCTGTAGTATAAATCTTTGTGTTCTCAGTAACTAAACCATTTTAATTGTCCCATAGCAAGTGAGGAGTAAATGAAGATTGAATAAATAAATACAATTTCAAGAGTTTGGAGGTGATACATTTCTGACGAAGTGTCAGGGAGTAGCAGAAAGGCTGAAGATGAGGAAAGATGGATTCTGACCCTGGTCTCGTCTCAATAAGTAACCCCATCTCTCTGGGTCTTGCTTTTCTCATCTTAAAGCAAAAATATAGAACTAGATGGTCTCTAAGGTCCCTCTCAGCTCAGCTATCTTCTGACTGTCCTTCCCTTGTGCAACACAGCAGAGATTCTAGCTTTTTGGCTAAGGGACCCACATCTGAAGGCAGTTAAAAATAACCACAAAGTAAAGTACAACCGACAAACTTTGGTATAGGGGGAAGGGTGTTGTATTAGACAAGAAAATCTAGGTTTAATTCTTATCTGTAATACTTCCTAACAACTGTGTGATTTTGCACAGATAAGTCATTTCTTTTCTGGGAACTTTAGTTTTCTCATTTTTAATTTTGGGGGAGAATAAAGCCTTAGCAAAATCCGTATTAGGACTAAATTGTTAATACATTTTAAAACTCAAACCCTCTCTACCAAAAAACAGGGTATTGTTATTTTGATTATTATCTCTCTCACCAATCTGGGGCTTTAAGAGATCTACCTTGAAAACCAGAGGAGCTTTTCAAGATGATTTCTTAAAAGGGATCATTGATGTTGAATTACTGGCCAGAAATTTGCACTCTAAATCTTGTAGACAAAGCCTTTACAATGTTCACCCTGCCAACTGTTTTCACTGCTCAGCTGCAGCCCTCAATTGCTTCAGCTCTGAAGTTAGACATGAATTAAACTGTCTCTAGCTTCCACATTTGGCGGGAAATTATTCAGTAGTAAATTGTCTCATAAACTGTGGTCAAATGTACCGTATAACAGACACAATGGGCAATGTAAGCTGTATAATAATTTCTCAGTGACACTGAATGGAGCATGAGGGCTTCCAGAACTCAAGAGAAGTTAATACGTATCTCCTCAAATAAAGCAGTATTTTCTCCTCAACTGTTACTTCGGTGAGAATAAAGCTGTCGATGGTGTATATCTGTATATGTGTATGTGTACATATGTTAGTTCATGACCCATATGATCCAGGCACCAAAAATATAAAATAGTTCATAATGTTTTCGTGATAATGAGGGTTAAGAAGCAAATGGTTGTCTTGCTCCCCTCCACCCCAGGTTTTTCTCAGAATCCATTGAGTGACCTATAGCTGAACTTTCTCGATATTATAGAGAAAAAAGCAGCTGCCCAATTGTCTACACGGGCCCTTAGTACCACTCATCTCTCCTGTCCCTATTAAGGACACGGAGAAACATCAAGCCAGATGGATTTGAGAGTCACAGGGCACCACTCTGCAATTCCTGCCAAGACTGTAGAATTGTAGGGTAGCCAGGAGGGCTCTGGAATGACCTCAGAGAGGAGCTGGACTCCAAGGACAGTGACCAAGTGACTTCTTCCCTTATCTCTCACACAAGACATCCTTCCAGACAAGTGGGAGAGAGAGAAGTGCTTTCCAGAGAAGAGGGAAAGGGAAAGATGTGGGAATCACTTTACAGTTTGTCAAGATATCAATTTGTGCAACTAATCTTTTCAGCAAAATAGCATTGAATTTATTGACTATTTAGTTCAATGGTTGCTTGGCCAGTACCCATTTCTATTAGTGATTGTGTTTTCATATATAAAATATGAGTAGCATAATATGATGGTAAAGGGCTCAGATCCCCAAATCAGAGAATTTGGAACCAAATTCTGGTTCTGCCATTTATTAGCTGTGTGACTTTGGACAAGTTATCAACAGAAAAGCTCACTAGTCTCAATTTTCTCACCTGTAAAGGGAGATAATCTGAACACTTAACCTTGTAGGGATGCTGTGATGCCTAATGGGATACTACCTATAAGGCACTTAGAAGAGTGCTCAGCACCTAGACTTTCCCAATGCATGTTAGCTGCTTATTATTCTACCTTGTGAGCTCTCAAGGGCAGAAACTATGGATTCATTCATTCAACAAGCAATTACCAACCATGTATTATGTGGCAGGAATTGGAGTTGCAGAGATGGACAACACACCAGTGCCAACAAGGGACTCAGAGTCTAGTGGAAACAAATAGGTACCTTTCTACAAATACTAAGATAAGTGCTATAGAAGATATGTGGACGATATTAAGGCAACCCAGAGTTGTAATGACTAATTCTTCCCAAGAGACCCAAGTAAGATTCAGTCTTGAAGTTTGAAAAGTTTATGCCAGATTAACAAGGCAGAGAGAACTTTCAAGGGGAATGTATATATTCTCTATGTTATAAACTTACGTGTATCTGTGTGTGTGTGAGTATAAATGTATATATATACTCAAGATTGTTAAATCATCTCTAAGAGAGATGATCTGAAATTTCCAGTCATGATTACACATCTGCTATGTCAGTGTTTGTTCTATATATTTTTATTTGGTTTTAGATAAATACAAGTTACGGTTTTTACGTCTTCTTGGCAGAATTTCTTTTCGTTATTATCTAGTATTCTTTATTTCACTAATGTTTTTTTTTTCCTTAAGTTGTTTTGGCTTAATTCTAATATTGCTTTACCAGCTTTATTTGATTCATATGTGGCTGTTATATCTTGTTTCATCCACTTAGTTTCAATCTTTGGGTCGTTGTGTTTTGGATATGTCTCTTTTATGACTCATGTAACAGGATGTCTTAAAAAACCAATGTGATAATCTCTAGCTTTCAACAGATGAATTTAATTCATTTATAATCAACTTAATTACCACTTTTTGGATGTATTTCTAGTATTTTTTGTATTTTCTTCTCTCCTTAGTGATAAACAGCATTTAATGGTTCTTGAAGCAAGTGTCTATAGGTAATAAATGCTCTAATTTTTTGTGGATCTGAATATGTCTTTATTTCTCTTACTCTGCTATGGATTGAATTGTGCCCCCACCATTCATATGATAAAGCAGTAACCCCCACTAGGTCAGAATGTGACTGTATTTGGCAATAGGGCCTTTAAATGGTGATTAAGTTAAAATGAGGCCATTAGTATGAGCTCTTATCCAATCTGACTGGTGTCCTTATATGAGGAGGAAATTTGGACACACAAAAGAGACACCAGGAATTTACATACACAGAGGAAAGACCATGTGAGGACACAGCATGAAGGCAAGCCAATGAGAGGCCTCAGGAGAAATCAAACCTGCCAATACCCGGATCTTGGACTTCCAACCTCCAGAACTGTGAAAAAATAAATTTCTGTTGTTTAAGTCACACAGCGTGTGGTATTTTGTTATGACAACCCTAGCAAACTAATATATTAATACTTTTGATTGATAGTAAGATAGAATATAGAAGTCTAGGTGAGATCTTTTTCCCCATCAGCACTTTGTAGGTATCTATTGAGTTCTGGCAGAGATTGCTGCTGATGAGCTACCTGCCATCCACCTCACTGTTATCCTGTGGTAGACAATCTGTCCTTTTTCTCTAGTAGCTTTGGAGATTTTCTTGGTATCTATGATGTTCCTCCCTTTTTATGTAAGTACAATTCAATTTTTATTTATCTTTAGCCTTCCTTGTGTTTCAGTCTGAGTCCAGTGGTCTATGTTTCATGCTGAAAAACTCTCATCCATTATCTTTTCAAATACTGCTTTTCCACCCTTGGCTAGAAGTGGGCCAATAACAAATAGCTTGGCCCAAGTCCTAGCTGCACAGCTGTTTGTCTCCTTCCCGTAGCACTACACAAGCCATAGCCCTGGACAACAGGTAGTATGACTTTAAGCCTCCCTTTATGGATTGGAGAGTCCTGCCCAGATTCTCAATTTTAGCTTTTGAGATTCACTCTGGGTCCCTGCCACATGTGGTTCTCCTTGCCGCAGAAATTCAACTACCCACAGTCTTGGTGGTCTAGGTGAAGAGCCTAGTAGGCCACACCTTTAGCCCCTGATTATTGCTGTTTTTTGGTTCTATTTCTAGGCCACAGAGATGCTAATCTTTCTTTTTTTTTCAACCACAGTTATTTATTTTTAACTTTTATTTTAAAATAATTTTTGGACTCTCAGAAGAGTTTCAGAGATAGTACAGAAAGTTCCCAAATACCTTCCACCAGCTTCTTCTCCTAATTTTAATCTCTCATATAACATAGTTAGGTTTTTAATGTTTTTTTCTTTTTGTAGTTGATCTCTTATTTCTGGGTATTTGGCACTCAAGGACAGTGGAAGCGTGAACTTATCAAGCCATACTGACCAAAAGTTCTGGCCCTGGAATCTTCCCATTGACTAACCATTTAATCATCCATCCATTCATTCAGTAAGTATTTATTAAGCACTTATTTTGTTTCAAATACTATTCTAGGCACAGAGGTTATAGCAGTGATCAAAACAGGCAAAAATCCCCACTCTTCTGTTGTTAAAATGTTACTGTTGGAGATAGAAAATAAAGAAGATAAAAATGGTAAAATATATAGTGTATTATATTAAGTACTGAGGAGAAAATTAAAGCATGGGAAGAGGATAAGAAGTGTTGGGGTCAGGTAGGGAGGTGCTTTCAGCATAAAATACAGAGCTTGGGGAAATCACCACTGAGAAGGACAATTTAGTGAAGACCCAAAGAGATGTTGTTATGAGTCATATAGATATCTGGGGGAAGAGAACAGCCCTCAGAATAACCTTGAGAACTAGGCATTATAGCCCCAAGAAAACCGAGATTCAGAAGAATTAAGTAACTTGCCTCCGCACACAGCAAGTAAATGAAAGACCTGTGATTTGGACCCAGGTCTTCCTGACCCCAAAACTTGTGTTCTTATCTGGGTGGCTAGGCACAGATTTACAAAGCGACACACATCCCTTCAAAGGTGCATTCCGGTCCTTTCACTCACATAACTTTGTGCTAAGCCATGGTGTTCCCATAAACCTTTCAAGAAAACCTAGAAATCTATTTACAGAGCACTTGAGGTTTTTTCAACACGATGTTTCATTGAGGTAGCTGAGCTTCATAAAATATGACTTTGACCTTTCTAGCCAGTGGTCTGGGAGCTTGAGTGGTCATGGCCAGCCTGGAAAGTAGCCAGTGCCTCTGTTTAGGGGAGCTTGTTTGTCAGCTCCTGCACTAACAGGGAAGCTAGTAATTCTTCCCAAGAGTGTTTGTTCTTATTTTCCTAACTTTGGACACTCATATCATCCACTTGCATCAAAATATATCATGGAAAGTGAGCCCTTATGAGTAAACTCTACTGGTATAAAGCAGAGAGACAGCCAGTTTATATTGTAAAAGTTTGGACTACAGAGAACCTTGAAGGACAACAGCACATATAATCCTTTCTTTAAAAAGAATGTAGGGCTTCCCTGGTGGCGCGGTGGTTGAGAGTCCGCTTGCCGATGCAGGGGAAACGGCTTCGTGCCCCAGTCCGCGAAGATCCCACGTGCCGCGGAGCGGTTGGGCCCATGAGCCATGGCCGCTGAGCCTGCGCGTCCGGAGCCCGTGCTCCGCAACAGGAGAGGCCACAGCAGTGAGAGGCCCCGCTACCGCAAAAAAAAAAAAAAAAAAAAGAATGTAATGGTAACAACCTGTGCCCAGGTGGAGGTCTCATAGTCATTTTAGTATCTGTGAGACTCTCTCAAGAGTGTGAATGCAGATTCCTGAGCCTATAACCTTCACGAATTAGATTCAGGTCTTGGATGATGACAAGGAATCTGCTTATTCATCACTTACCCCCTCCTACAAGTGACAATTCATTGGTCCAGAAGGCTAAATGCAGAGCCCTCCTGAGGGAACTAATGGCTTCTTCAGGATCAGCCACATCCTCCCTCGGCAGTCCCATCACTCCTACCCCTTGCCCTTTCCTCCATACACTTACCATCTCATGTACACATGCTCTGACCACTCACGCTAGTTCTTATTTCCTCGAACTTCCCCCACCAATATTGTTTTGCTCCAGTGAGTCCCTTGCCTGAAAAGCTTTTTCTCTCATCCCTGCATATTAAAGTCTTGCCTCCTGTTCCAGACCCTGCTCAGGGCTCTACACTCCATAAGTCTTCCTAAATCTTCCAGTTAAAATGAATTCCTCCCTTTTCTGTGCTTCTGTAGTATGAAAGAAAAGGGAGGAGCGGGAGAGGGAGAGGAAGAGAAAGACAAGGGGAAGGGGGGAGGGGGAGAGGAAAAAGAAGGAGGAGGAGGAGGAGGAGGAAGGGTGGGAGGGGGATGGCGGGAGGGAGGAGAGGAAGGAATATTGCTCTGATGGATCTTAACACGGCTTTGCCCTCAGTAGGTCCAAATAGGTAACTTTTATTTTTCTATCCCTTCGAGGCCCAGCACTATATTTTGCACAAGAAGATGTTCACTAAATTCTTATTGACTCAAAAGAACAGATGAAGATCATTAGCAATTAGCACATTAATGATTACTGTGAAACAAGTGAAGTTCTACCTAAGTGCTGGATATCATAGGCGTCATAAGTAGATTAAATGACCCTGCAACACTCTTGCCTATATATTTGTATACTTGGCTAAGAAATTCCTTGGTTTGGGTATTTTTTTTTTTCTTTTCACATTTTAACTTTCACCCTAAACTATGGATCAAATCTAGTTAAATCTTTTAAAAGTCATTGGTAAGTGGGCTCTGTGCTCTTGCTGAGGCTGTGGAGTATACCAGGGTTAAGAATAATAAGCATAGACTATGAAGTTATCACTTCCATCCATTGCCAAATTGATAAATCTCTCTTTTATTTTTTTAAAATTTTTATCGAAATATAGTTGATTTCTAACATAGTGTTAGTTTCAGATGTGCAGCAAAGTGATTCAGATATATATATATATATTTTTTTAGATTCTTTTGCATTATCAGTTATTACAAGATAGTGAGTATAGTTCCCTATGCTATACAGTAGGTCCTTGCTGGTTATCTATTTTATATATCATATTGTGTATATTTTAATCCCAAACTCCTAATTTATCCCTTCCCCCCTTTTCCCTTTGGTAACCATAAGTTTGTTTTCTATGTCTGTGAACCAATTTCTGTTTTGTAAATAAGTTCATTTGTATCATTTTTGAATCATATATACCACATCTTTATTGATTCATCTTTTGATGGACACTTAGGTTGCTACCATGTCTTGGCCATTGTAAATAGTGCTGCTATGTACATTGGGGTGCATGTATCTTTTTGTTTTTTTTTTGGTTTTTTAAATAGATCTTTATTGGAGTATATCTGCTCCACAATACTACACTAGCTTCTGTCACACAACAAAGTGAATCAGCCACATGCACACATACATCCCCATATACCTTCCCCCTTGAGCCTCCCTCCCACCCTCCCTATCCCACCCCTCTAGGTCATTGCAAAGCACCGAGCTGATCTCCCTGTGCTATGCTGCTGCTTCCCACTAGCTAACTATTTTACATTTGGTAGTGTATATATGTCGATGCTACTCTCACTTTGCCCTAGGTTCCCCCTCCCCACCATGTCCTCAAGTGCCTTCTCTATGTCTTTATTCCTGCCCTGCCACTAGGTTCATCAGTACCATTTTTTTTTTTTTAGATTCCATATATATATATATATTAGCATACAGTATTTATTTTTCTCTTTCTGACTTACTTCACTCTGTATGACAGACTCTAGGTCCACCTCACTGCAAATACTCAATTTCGTTTCTTTTTATGGCTGAGTAATATTCCATTTTATATAATAGTAGGGGACTTTAACACCCCACTTACACCAAGGGACAGATCATCCAAACAGAAAGTAAATAAGGAAACACAAGCTTTGGGTGACACAATAGACCAGATAGATTTAATTGATAATTATAGAACATTCCACCTGAAAGTGTCAGAATACACTTTCTTCTCAAGTGCACATGGAACATTCTCCAGGATAGATCACATCTTGGGTCACAAATCAAGCCTTGGAAAATTTAAGAAAATTGAAAGCATATCAAGCATCTTTTCTGACCACAATGCTATGAGATTGGAAATCAATTACAGGAAAAAAAAACTGTAAAAAACACAAATACAGGGAGGCTAAACAGTGCACTACTAAATAACCAAGAGATCACTGAAGAAATCAAAGAAAAAATTAAAAACTACATAGAAACAAATGACAACAAAAACACGATGACCCAAAACCTATGGGACGCAGCAAAAGCAGTTCTAAGAGGGAAGTTTATAGCAATCCAATCTCACCTCAATAAGCATATATCTTTTCAAATTATAGTTTTCTCTGGATATATGCCCAGGAATGGGATTGCTGGATCATATGGTAACTCTATTTTTAGTTTTTAAGGAACCTCCATACTGTTCTCCATAGTGGCTGCACCAATTTACATTCCCACCAACAGTGTAGGAGGACACCTTTTTTCAACACTCTCTCCAGCACTTATTATTTGTAGACTTTTTCTTTTCTCTTAAACGTTTTTTTAAAATTATTTTACACTGGAGTATAGTTGCTTTACAATGTTGTGTTAGTTTCTACTGTACAGCAAAGTGAATCAGCTATATGTATACATATATCCCCTCTTTTTTGGATTTCCTTCCCACTTAGGTCACCACAGAACACTGAGTAGAGTTCCCTGAACCTATTTGTAGAATTTTTGATGATAGCCATTCTGACTGGTGTGAGGTGATACCTCATTGTAGTTTTGATTTGCATTTCTTTAATAATTAGCTATGTTGAGCACATTTTCATGTGCCTATTGGCCATCTGTATGTCTTCTTTGGAGAAATGTCTATTTAGAACTTCTGCCCATTTTTAAAATTGGGTTGTTTGTTTTTTTGATATTGAGGTGTATGAGCTGTTTGTATATTTTGGAAGTTAATTCATTGTCAGTTGCATCATTTGCAAATATTTTCTCCCATTCCATAGGTTACCTTTTTGTTTTCTTTATGGTTCCTTTGCTGTGCAAAAGCTTTTAAGTTTAACTAGGTCCCGTGTGTTAATTTTTGCTTTTATTTCCATTACCCTAGGAGATGGATCCAAAAAAATATTGCTGCAATTTATGTCAGAGTGTTCTGCCTGTGTTTTCCTCTAGGAGTTTTATAGTATCTGGTCTTATAGTTAGGTCTTTAATCCATTTTGTGTTTATTTTTGTGTATGGTGTTAGAGAATGTTCTGATTTCATTTCTTTTACATGTAGCTATCCAGTTTTCCCAACAACACTTGTTGAAGAGACTTTCTTTTCTCCATTGTATATTCTTGCCTCCTTTGTCATAGTTTAATTGACCATAAGTGTGTGGGTTTATTTCTGGGCTTTCTACACTATTCCATTGATCTATGTTTCTGTTTTTGTCCCAGTACCATACTATTTTGATGACTGTAGCTTTGTAGTATAGTCTGAAGTCAGGGAGCCTGATTCCTCCAGCTCCATTCTTCTTTCTCAGGATTGCTTTGGCTATTTGGGCTCTTTTGTGTTTCCATACAAATTTAAAAGTTATTTGTTCTAGTTCTGTGAAAAATGCCATTGGTAATTTGATAGGGATTACATTGAATCTATAGATTGCCTTGGGTAGTATGGTCATTTTAACAATACTGCTAAATCTCTCTTTTAGTGAAACAAGTCTGCTTTACAAAACAAATACGTCTTCTCCCATTTCTTAAAATGTGGACAGTACCTCTCTCATGGGCTTTTATACATCTTAGATTAGATAATATATTAAGGGCATTAGCACAAAGACTAACTCAGTAAGTGCAAATTATGGTGTAATTATTATTACAGTTATTACTCAGTAAGTGCAAAAAATGGTGTAATTATTATTACAGTTATTAACAATGATTCCCTCTCTTCTCTCTCCTAAGCCACAGTCATTAGAGAGCTGTTCTCAGTGTTCCCGTTTGCAACCCCTGCACCTAAAGGGTCAGATACCATCCTGGGCATGAGCAAGCCAGGCAAAACTGTTCTGTGGTTGCTCATGCCTTGTAGGTATCTAACCCTTTCTGATGAACTTGATCAAAATGATCACCTCTTTCTGCTCTTGGTTATTTCCTTTCCCAATTGATCAAGGACATACAGGCTTTTGTGGTAGCTCTCCCCACCTCTGAGGAAAACAGCTTGTTCTAGGTATAGTTCCTCAGAGAAAGTGCAATGATGGCATTCTATGTATTAATTTTTTTAACTTTTCATTTTGAAATAATTTCAGACTTACAAAAGAGTTTCAAAATTAGAACAAAGAAAGTCTGTATTTTACTCTAATTCCCCAAATGTTATTTTTTTTCCAAATAACCATTGTATAACTATCAAATTTATGAGAGGAACATTGATACAATGTTGGTATCTAAGCCACAGACCTAAAGCAAACGTCTCCAGTTGTCCCACAGATGTCTGTTCTCTGGTCCGACGTCCAACCCAGCCTCACAGGTTGTGTTTCATTGCCATGTCGCCTTGATCTCCTTTAATATGGAATACTTCCTGAGTCATTCTTTGACTTGATACTAGATACACAACCTTGATACCTTTGAGGAGAACTGACTAGTCAATTTCTGGTCAGAATGTTCTTCAGTTTTTCTGATATTTCCTCATGATTAAGTTCTGGTTATGCATTTCTATCACGAATACCACTGTGGTATTCTCAGTGCATTTTAACAGGAGGCACATGATGTCCATCTGCACCGTTACTGGTGATAACTGTGGTCCCTTGGTCCAGCTGTCTTCAAAGTGGAGATACTGTGGAAACATATAAATATTCTGTTTCTCACATTTTTTTGCTCACTAATTTTAGAATCTATTGCGGTTTTTGCCTGAAACAGTTATTATCTTGCTGAATGTGAAATGATTCTTTTCTATTTCCCTCATATCTTACACACTTACTAGTTGGATCTACTCTAACAAGATTTCCCTTCTCTTCATTCATTCATTCATCCATTCATTCTTTCATTCATATATTCATCTATTAATATCAGTATGAGCTCATTGATTCTTATTTTAGTCTTTGGTTACAATTTATTACATTCACTCTTTTGTGGCTAACATTATCCTAGACTTGGCCATCTGGAGCCATTTCAAGTTGGCTCTTGAATCCTTTTGACGTATTCTTACATCTTGCATTGTTTTGTTTTCTGAGGGTTATGTTGAGGTTGTGCTGTAACAGATCAAGAAAATAAAGCCTCTCTGATCCACCTCAGTGAATTTAAGCAACTCTGTTGGTAACCCTGGCCTTCCAATGACTGTGATTTAGCTGTGCCCACAGGCTACTCTGTATAACTTTTATGTAGGTGTTATCTAGATGGTGTTTGTGTGTACATCTGATTTTTTTCAATTACTCCTATGTGGTCTGCCATTACTGCCTCTCCACTGGTAGCTTCTTTGAAACCCGACAACACAATTCCCTATGGCCTCTTGGGCTCTAAACCACGCTCTTTCTGCATCATTCCTGCACTGGATTCTATTTAATTAACATTTGATTTTGCATTGCAAGACCCTGATATACATTAGGAGGTCACCACCGAGCCATTTATCTTTTAAAGTAACTGGGCTGGTTATTTTTTTAAAGTTCCATCAGGTTAAAACAGTTAGCAATTTTTCTCCTCCCAGTGCCCCTTCATCCTGAACCAGACGGATAATAGATCAGTGTAGGTTCAGATGCATTACAACATTAGTCATCAATTAGGTTTAAACCAGCACTGTAATATATCATTTATCTTGCCTGCCATGGTTCTTTTGAACATTTAATTTTTTAAGGCCTCTTAGGGTTTTTTTTTTTTTTTCTTTCTAACTGGCCTCCTGCCTCTCTCCTTTGTCTCTGACACAGTCATCTCCTTAAGGAACAATAAAAATTAGATTTGTTTGACCTGCTCTCAGGGTTCGTTTCAGCAAGATGGATTTTAATAGCTTTGACTGGTTGGGCAGACAGCTTTTATGTAATATTCCAGACATTTACGCACTGTCTTCACTGAGCCCTGAGCAGGTGTGTATGTGAGAGGATGTGTCTGGGTGCCACTAAAGAGCTGCTTACTATTCCTTCCACATCCAATAATCCTCTGGGAAACTGCTTGGTCCTAGATGTGGTGGGCATCTCATTCAGAGCTCAAGTTATTGGCGTGTCTTTCTCCTCCTAATAACTTCTTTCTAATCTCCTGCATTCAGCATTTATTGCATCGTTAATGTTAAAAGGATGCTCTTGTTCAATGGGGTCTTTCTAAATTGACTTGCGTTGTAATGGGGTCTCTCGATTTTTTCTGGGTTTGCAACACCTTCCTGTGAATATTCTAATTCAGGGATGGGTTGTCTTCTCAGTGCAAGGTGGATTGAGGTCATGGCAAGAGCAAGAGTTTTGAGGCCACACGAGCTAGGGTTTGAATTGTGACCCAGCCCTTTATTAGGTGAACTGTTCTCTGATTCGAGCCGGGGATCCTATCTTCCTGAGTCTCAGTGTCCACCCTGCTAGAATAATGATATTACCTACATCACAATATGTGACCAGCTTTCAGTGAAAGCTGAAATTGGAATGTCTGACACAAGATTGGGGATTTTTTTTCTTAGCACCACTAAATTTAGCTTTTTCTATGCAAGGTAAGGATAGTAATATATATTCAATATTCATACCATGAATATTTACTGAATATAAACTTGGTACCAGCACTCTTCTAAGCAGGGGAAGCAGCAGTAAACAAAATAGACAAAGATTTAGGGCCTTGTGGAGGTTAAATTCTTGTGGAGGAGACTGACAGTAGACAAGGTAAATAAGTTAAAATATATGGTATGTTAGATAGTGCTAAGCACTACAGAGAAAATGATTGAAAGGATTAAATAAGATAGCATACAAAGTGTTCCTAGCCAGTGCCTGGCACATAATCAATAGTCCATTAATAGTAGTCATTGATATCAATCATTTATTCATTATTTTGCACATTTATTTAACATTTCTTGAAACCACACTTCAAGCTAGGCACAGATGTTGTAATTTGGGGTAGTACTGGAACTTTTAGGCATTAAATTCATTTATTCATTGTTACATCTCTTGAGCTCCTATGCTACAAGGCACTTTGCTAAGTGCTGGAATCTAGAGATGAATAAAGTAGGTCCTTGTCCTCAAGTTACTCAGAGTCTAATGTCTAACTATGACAGAAGCCAAAGAGACAAGAGGAGAAATTTGACGGGGGCCTAGAAGGAGATTGGATTTGGAAAGGCAACGTGGAAGAAAGGATGGAAGCAGGTAGAGATTGCTAGCTTGCTTTGGTCAGGCTTCTGGTACAACTTGCAATTTCTTGATGCTGATGCTAATGTCTTTCGATGACCTGGGCTCCTGGATAACCCCCTCCAGCTTCTCAGGTCTTCCTCTGAAGCCATCTCTGAAGCTTATCAATATCTGGGTATAAGAGCAGAGAGTAGATGTGAGGTGGGATTCAAACCCAAGTGTTCTGCTGTTAGACAAGCCCTCAGGCTTCTGTTGAAAGAAGAGCTGTAAACTACAGGTTGAATTAAAGTTTCTGCTGCTGGGGAAAAAAAATATCACTGAGGAAAATGAGTACAGTTAATTGAGATTTTTTTTTTTTTACTGTATTTTAGTATATTGAAATGACCTAGTTTTCATCTTAACCCTATCAAGAATTTGTTTTGTATGTGGGCTCTGAAAAATGCAGGAGTTGGATTAAACTTCTGTCTCTGAAAATAATCCTATGAAATGAGTTAATTTAATCCCTTTATGTTCATTCATGTAGTTATTCATCTGACTATCCACTTATTCATTCTTTTATTTATCCGACTAGGTTATTGAGCATCTTGTCTGCTAGGCACTGTGCTGCACGCCATAATACAGTAAAACATTGTTCCAGTCTCAAAAAGCTGACACTCCGGATAGCATTTTTCAGAGATTATTTAAATTCTCTTTTACTTTACTAGATATAATAAGTTAAAAAAATAACAGTAACAATCCTTCCTCAACATTACTATATAGAACAATAACACTGTGAATGAGACAGGACAAGTATTAGCCCCCTTTGTTCCCATTCTACAGGGAAAGAAATCAAGACACTGAGAACTCTAGTGGGAGTAGCAGAGGGTCATTACACACCAGGAAGTAGCATGGTTGCTAGTATTGATAATACAGTAGTGAACAAGTAAGGTGGTCAACCATCCAGATTTGCCTGACACTGTGTTCAGTTTTCACACTGAAAGGTCTGCTGATCCCCTGAACCAGGGCAGGTGATCCCCTAAGTTGTCCTATAAAATTGCTTCTTCATCACAGGACACTAAGGTGTCACGCCAGGAACGTGAAATAAAGTTCAGTATGATTTTATTGATTTGGATTAAAAAAAATGGAAATCATAATAGAAACATTTAATTTCTTTCCCCAGTGACCTGAAATGTGTTTAGTTCTTTCCTCATGAAACCCCAATTTAGATAGCTGTTGAACAGACAGGAGAAATCTGCTTCATGGAGAAACAACCAGTGATAAGAGAAACAACCAGTGATAAGAGAAGCCATTGATATTAATATGTTGCAAGTGACCAGCTTAGGCTCCTTCCCTTCACTGCCTGAGTGTTGAATAACGAGCACAGGGACCATGGGCTGTTCTTTGAAAGATGTATTAATTTGGGTATCTTTGATGGATAGTTTTACTTTGGGGGATGGGGGTTGGTGGGGAGACAAAATTCCCTGAATGCTGTCAGCCCTGAATGAATCACTTTACATTCCATACAACTCTACCCTTCTTGGAGTAGAGAGCTCCCTGCTTCTAGTTCCTTTTTTTTTTCCTTATTATTTATCTATTTTATTTTATTTTATTATTATTTTTTAACATCTTTATTGGAGTATAATTACTTTACAATGGTGTGTGAGTTTCTGCTGTAAAGCAAAGTGAATCAGCTATACGTATACATATATCCCTGTGTCTCCTCCCTCTTGCGTCTCCCTCCCTCCCACCCTCCCTATCCCACCCCTCTAGAGATAGCATTATAATGCAGGTCATTTCATCGAGTAAAGAGAATGGTGGATTGCGGACCAGGGAAAGCTCAAACCCTTCATACAATGTGAAGCTTTAGGCTAGTGCATTTCTCTACTGAGGTCTCAACATTTCCACCTGAAAAGTGGCACAGCCACACCTGCCTTTCTGGAGAGGCCAAGAACTAAAGAGGTATCTCCGCCCCTTGCAAAGTGTCCTGAAATCTAGGAAGGGAGGTCCAGGTGACCATTATTCCATGAGACTATTCTGTTTTAATCGACAAATAATCCTGGCCCTGGTACTAAATCATGGGTTACCCTGGGCAAATTGCTTACCTTTTCTGGTTTGTTTCCTTATCTGAAAACCAGGGGATTGCTGTCCTATAACAAAGGGTTGTCATAAGGATTAGAGATAACGTTAACTAAGGCCCGCAGTGCAGCACCAGACCCTGGGTAAGATGAATAAGACATTCAGAGACCTTGCATTTGACCCAAAAGTTGTTTAAGCTGTTACTATATGAAACAACTATTTTCATCAAAATTGTACTCACGTTGATCCAAAAATTTGTTTTCTGGAGCAAATTCTATTGAGCCAGTTTATAATTTTGATTGAATTTCTGTACAGCACAATTCAATATTTCTGACTGTCCCACTGAATTTTTTTTATTTTATTTATTTATTTTTGGCTGCGTTGGGTGTTCGTTGCTGTGCACAGGCTTTCTCTAGTTGTGGTGAACGGGGGCTACTCTTTGTTGTGGTGCACGGGCTTCCCATTGCAGTGGCTTCTCTTGTTGTGGAGCACAGGCTCTAGGTGCACGGGCTCAGTAGTTGTGGCTCGTGGGCTCTAGAGCACAGGCTCAGTAGTTGTGGTGCACGGGCTTAGCTGCTCTGCAGCATGTGGGATCTTCCCAGACCAGGGATCGAACCCATGTCCCCTGCATTGGCAGTCAGATTCTAAACCACTGTGTCACCAGGGAAGCCCCCACTGAAATTTTATTAGAATCTAATATTTCTTTGTGAATTGTAAAATGAATATTATATTAATCAATCATTTTTTCCATGTTCATTTGAACTGATTATAGCTTCTGCCACTGCCAATTTACTTTTGTGAACATTAATTCTATAAAATTCAGTTTGAAAATCTATTCTTATTTAAGAAGAGTTGATATTTCTGTTAACTGGTAGTCAATAACACATTATACTATGTGCGGTTCTATCATTATCAACTTTGTTTTGTGCCAAGTACTTCTGCCAGTAGTGTTCATTAAGAATCAGCCAGCGATTGAACATAAAAGATGGAGAAGATCAATGGTACCTGTATTTTCTTTCTTAAAAGCATAGGAGAAAGAGCATTAGTATAGCAAACAGGTAGTGCCGTATGAGTCAGAGTCAAAATGATGGGGTCAAAGCATCTGACTTCTCTCCTGATCCCTCCCTCACCCCACCTTGCCAGGACTGAGCTCCTGAACTTGGCCTCTGCCTGAGCCCCAACTGAGCTGGCCTTATTCTTTGAACGTGAAGTATTGGAGCAAAGCTACACTGAAGGGCTTTGTAGCCTTGTTAGTTTTCCCCAGTCCCTTCATGCTCAGTGCTAGCCTCCTCTTCCCCCCACACCAGCTCAGCCCAGCAGGGATTGCACCTGGGTCTGCAAAAAAACTTGTCTTAGAAAAAAATCTTGTTTTGAACAATAATTTGTCCTGAGGAGTAAAAGAGATAGCATCAGTAATGAATTTCAGTATGATGCCTGCCATGGTGGCACTTAATATGTAGAAATTTGTTCCTCTACCCTTGAACACTGGCTTCTTCCTTCCTCTGGGGGAGAGCATGGCCCAATAGAGGGGCCTGGGCTTTGGAATAGATTGAGCTGGGTTCTCCTCTTTTTAGCTGTGGGTTCTTCTATGAGTTATTTGGTTTCTTTGAGCCTCAGTTTCATTAGCAATAAAATGGGAGAAAAATATTGCTTACCTTATTGTGGAAAATAAATGACAGCGTGTATGAAATATTCATCAAGGCACTGGGAATACATGATAAATACAAGCACCTGTCTGCTTACAGTTTAGGGAGGGATCCAGACTGTAGCAAATAATGATCAAATTGATAAATTATTACAATCATGATGACTGTAGTGGAAGAGGTGCTATAAGGGCAAATAGCAAGAAAATCTTATCTCATTGAAGGTTGGTTGGTAGAGTATCACTGAAACCGTGGTACACGATGATTATGCCATGTTTTCCTATGTATGAATGTGTGCGTGTGTGTGTGTGTGTGTGTTTGTGTAAGCAGTGATTATAAGTAGAGTCTTTGGAATTAGGCAGACATGAACTTGAATCCTGGCTCTTCCACTTATAAGTAAATTTTGGCAAAGTACTAAATTTTCTAAATCTCAGTTCCTCATCTATAAAGTGAGTGTCGTAACATATTTACCGCGTAGAGCTGTCCTGTGATTGTCCTCCCCTTTCTCCTCTTCTCTAACCTTTATCGAGTGCTTTCTATGTGTCGGGTACGGTATGCTTAGTAACCCCATGAAATTGGGACTATTAATGTCCTGAGGAAACTGAGGCAACCAGAAGTTAGGCAATTTGTCCAGGGTTATATGCTCATAAGGGAGGGAGTAAGGTGGAATTTCAACCTAGAAATCTAGTTCATCAGGCCATGTGCTTTGCGCACTCTGGTCATATGGAGAGTTAGCCCAATATCTGGGTGTTCTTCTTGCCATGATTCTTTATCATCGGGCTTGTCTTCTCTGACGAGGACATAGGAATGTGTGTTCCTCCCATCCATCTTCTCAAGACCTCTAGCTGACAGTAGCTGTTCTATAAGTGCACCCTGAATAGATGTAGGTAGGTACGTAGAAGTGGGAAGGGATTAAAGACCCACGCCTCTCCCTAGTACCTTCAGAAAGGCTTTCAACACCCTTGACTGCTATGTGCTCTGACAAATGCATCAAATATGGTTCCTTTCCAGCTGCTCACTCCATCCATTTCTGGAGAGATGCCAGCCACCTATTTGATCAGCTTTGAGCAGCAGTGAGGTAGTTAAGGCTGAGCAGGGTGCAGTCGGCTGAGAAAAAGGTAAATATTTTATAGACTCTATGGTAAATAATGTACACATTCAGAGAAACAAGGCGAATCTTTCATAGACCTCAGCCCCTGTTAAGTCTGCAATTAAATGCTGGTGCTGGAAGAAATAAAAGCTAGCCTTAAATCTCCCTACCTTACGGAGAGTCAAAGGCCTGCCCTTAAGCTCTGGATAAGGAGTTCAGTCTCTGTTCCATGCTGCTGAATTGCTCAAATTGCAGCATCTTTCCTCAAAGAAGAAAGGTCCTTTCCTTATCCCAAGGCCATATATAAAGGCATATATTCACAAACATTTCTTTACTTACATTTATATTTTTTAATATTATTTATTTGTATTAAGTGTATACTGTGAGCTAGATTCCTACACATTGGAGATTTTAGTCCTCACATCAGTTCCAGTGAGATGCACGGAGTAGGTTTATATAAATATTTGGTATTTCATTTCTATTTGTTGGGGGTCTGTCTTGTGCCAGATCCTCTTCTTGGTAGTGTGTACCAAGGCTAGAAAAGGCTAGAAAACTCACCAATTAATCATGTTTTGTGGGAGGACATTCAGTTTACCAACACAAAAGGGAATGATTTGGACAGAGGAGAACAATCATTATTGAGAAGCTTAGTTGCCTGTCCTACTGGGGTCTGAGCTAATGATAGAAGATAATATCACAGAACTAGGCTGCCTGATAGCAGTGGGGATGATAGATTCCTCAAATAGTAGGGGTCACTTGGTGGCACATATTCTGGGTATAGGTTTGCCTTTTCTACTTGCAAGTCTTTGGCCAGGACCACCATCCAAAGATTGCAGAGTGTTCAATCCATTAATAAGAGAGTCTACTGTGCTTAATATCACATTACACCAGGGAATCCACTTTACAGCAAAGGACATAAGGCATGACATATGATGAGGTCCATTGGTCCTATCATATATTGTATAATCCACAAGCTGCCCCCTGATAGAGTGATGGAATGACCTTTTGAAGAAGCGTCTAAAGTACCAGGCTTGAAATGGCACCTTGCAAAGATGGGCGCTATCTTCCAGGATGCAGTAAACATGTTAAATCAATGACCACTATATGGTGCTGTGTCCCCAGTAGGTAGAATTCAGAGGTCCAGGAACAAAGGAGTAGAAGTAAGAGTGTCTTGTCTACCATGGCTCCTAGCGATCCACTTGGAGAATCTGTGTTTTAATCCCCGCAGCCCTGGACTTTGTGGATTTAGAGGCACTGGCTCCCAAAAGAAGAATACTTCCACCAGGATGCACTCTAAGAATCCCAATAAACTTTAAGCTATCTCTACCTCCTGGTCACCTTGGGCTTTTTATATCAAAAGACCAGCAGGCAAGGAAAGGAATCACCACTTAGAGTTCATTGATTCTGATCATCGGCAGGATGATGATCCAGCAGGAGGTGGGGCTGCTATTATACAATGGGGGCATGGAGGGATTGGTTTGACACCCAGGGGGATCACGGGGGCATTTTCTGGTACTCCAGTGACCAATTTTAATAGTAAATGGACAGGAAGGACATGATGACCAGGGCAAATCTGTTGCCTCCAGGAGACCAACTGCAGTGGCAGGGACTAGTTCATCCCACTAATTTTCCTCCCATAAGTTTCACTGGGAAAAGAAAACAGCCTCCGAGAGGAGCTATTCAGTTAAGTTGAACTTATTATTCAAAGCAAATAGCGCTGAGTGGTACAACTGTAGTGCTGTACCCCCAGATCAGGCACTCATTCTCCCAGCTGTCAGGTGTCTGATGAGCTCCTAAGCTGGTAAATTTTTGGAGGGGCGTGGGACAATGGGCTGGGTGTGAGAAGGAAGACATCTAATCAATCTCCAGTCTCATCCCCATGATGCAAGAATGTGGGGGAGGAAACAGCCACCACTTGAAAGATTCATTGAATGTGGATTAATCAATTACCTCTGTTTAACAGAGAAGCCCAGGATGTGGGATGGTGTGGGTATAGGAGGTTGAATGACCAAAATTCGCAGAGTAGACTTGCAGTAGAGGTGGGATTTGAGCTCAACCATTTTATTTTATTTTACTTATTTTTTTATTGAAGTATGGTTGCTGTACAATATTATATATATTACAGGTGTACAATATAGTGATTCACAATTTTTAAAGGTTATACTCCATTTATAGTTTTTATAAAATATTGACTGTATTCCCTGTGTTGTACAGTATATCCTTGTAACTTATTTTATACATAATAGTTTGTACCTCTTAATCCCCTATACCTGTATAGCCCCTCCCCCTTTCCCTCACCCTACTAGTAGCTGCTAGTTTGTTCTCTATATCTGTTTCTTTTTTGTTATATTCACTAGTTTGTTGTATGTTTTAGATTCCACATATAAGTGATATCATATAGAATTTATCTTTCTCTGTCTGACTTATACTTAGCCTAATATTCTCCAAGTCCATCCATGTTGTTGCAAATGGCAAAATTTCATTCTTTTTTATGGCTGAGTAGTATTCTGTTGTATATATATCCATTGTATATACAGCTTCTTTATCCGTTCATCTGCTGATGGACACTTAGGTTGCTTCCATATCTTGGCAATTGTAAATAATGCTGCTATGAACATTGGGGTTCGTGTATTTTTTTGAATTAGTGGGTTTTGTTTTTTTCAGATATATACCCAGGAATGGAATTGCTGGGTCATATGGTAGTTCTATTTTTAGTTTTTTGAGAAACCTTCATACTGTTTTCCATGTTGGCTGCACCAATTTACATTCCCATCAACAGTGTTCGGGATTCCCTTTTCTTCAAAACGTTTGTTATTTGTGGTTTTTTTGATGATAGCCATTCTGACAGTTGTGAGGTGATATCTCATTGTGGTTTTGATTTGCATTTCCCTGATGATTAGTGATGTTGGCCATCTTTTTCGTGAGCCCATTGGCCATCTACATGTCCTCTTTGGAAAAAAAGTCTTTTCAGGTCTTCTGCCCATTTTTTAATCAGGTTGTTTGTTTTTTTGATGTTGAGTTGTATTAGCTGTTTATATAGTTTGGATATTAACCCCTTATTGGTCATATCATTTGCAAATATTTTCTGCCATTCAGTAGATTGTCTTTTCATTTTGTCTATGTTTTTCTTTGCTCTACAAAGTTTAAGCTTCATTAGGTCCCATTTGTTTATTTTTGCTTTCATTTCCTTTGCTTTAAAGGACAGATCCAAAAAAAATTTGCTACAGTTTCTGTCAGTGTTCTGCCTATGTTTCCCGCTAGGAATTGTATGATTTCCAGTCTTACAGTTAGGTCTTTAATCCATTTTGAGTTTATTTTTGTATATGGTGTTAGAGAATGTTCTAATTTCATTCCTTTACATGTAGCTGTCCAGTTTTCCCAACACCACTTGAAAAGACTATCTTTTCTCCATTGTATATTCTTGCCTCCTTTGTCATAGATTAATTGACCATAAGTGTGTGGGTTTATTTCTGGGCTTTCTATTCTGTTCTATTGATCTATGTATCTGTTCTTGTGCCAATATCATACTGTTTTGATTACTGTAGCTTTGTAGTATAGTCTGAAGTCCAGTAGCATGATTCCTCCAGCTCTGTTCTTATTTCTCAAAGTTGTTTTGGCTATTCAGGGTCTTTGGTTTCCATTTTAAAATTATTTGTTCTAGTTCTGTTAAGAATACCCTTGGTGTTTTGATAGGCATTGCATTGAATCTGTAGATTGCCTTGAATCGGTAGATTGCATTGAATCTGTAGTATGGTCATTTTAACAATAACAGTTCTTCCAATCCAAGAACATGGAACATCTTTCCATCTGTTTGTACTGTAGGTCTTTTACCTCCTTGGGTAGGTTTATTCATAGGTATTTTATTCTTTTTGGTATGATTATAAATGGGATTGTTTCCTTAATTTCTCTTTTCAATAATTTGTTGTTAGTGTATAGCAATGCAACAGATTTCTGTATATTAATTTTGTATCCAACAATTTTACATAATTCATTAATGACCTCTACTAGTTTTCTGGTAGTGTATTTAGGATTTTCTATGTATAGTATCATGTCATCTGCAAACAGTGACAGTTTTACTTCTTCCTTTCCAATTTGGATTCCTTTTTATTTCTTTTTCTTGTCTGATTGTTGTGGCTAGAACTTCCAATACTATGTTGAATAAAAGTGGTGAGAGTGGGCATCCTTGTCTTGTGCCTGATCTTAGAGGAAGTGCTTTCAGCTTTTCACCATTGAGTATGATGTTGGCTGTGGGTTTGTCATATATGGCCTTTATTATGTTGAGGTATGTTCCCTCTATACCTGATTTCTGGAGAGTTTTATCATACATGGATGTTGAATTTTGTCAAAAGCTTTTTCTGTATCTGTTGAGATGATCATATGGTTTTTATTTTTCAATTTTTTAATGTGGTGTTTCACACTGAATGATTTGTGGATATTGAAAAATCCTGTATCCCTGGGATAAATCCCACTTGATCGTGGTGTATGATCCTTTTAATTTGTTGTTGGATTATGTTTGCTGGTATTTTGTTGAGGAGTTTTGCATCTATGTTGATCAGTGATATTGGTCTGTACTTTTCTTTTTTTGTAGTATCTCTGTCTGGTTTTGGTATCAGGGTGTTTGTGGCCTTGTAGAATGAGTTTGGGAGTGGTCCTTCCTCTGCAATTTTTTGGAAGAGTTTAAGAAGGATGGGTGTTAACACTCTAAATGTTTGGTAGAATTCATCTGTGAAGCCATCTGGTTCTGGACCTTTGTGTTGTGAGTCTTTTTTATTACTGATTCAGTTTCATTACTGATAATTGGTATGTTCATATTTTAGATTGTACATTTCTAAGAATTTGTCCATGTTGTCTAGGCTGTTCATTTTATTGGCATATAGTTGTTCATAGTAGTCTCATGGTCTTTTGTATTTCTGTAGTGTGGGTTGTAACTTTTCCTTTTACATTTCTGATTTTATTGATTTGGGCCCTCTCCCTTTTTTTCTTGAGTCTGGCTAAAGGCTTATCACTTTTGTTTATCTTTTCAAGGAACTAGCTTTTAGTTTCATTGATATTTTTTTTTATTCTCTATTTCACTTATTTCTGCTCTGATCTTTATGATTTCTTTTCTCTTACTAACTTTGAGTTTTGTTTGTTCTTCTTTCTCTAGTTCTTTAGGTGTAAGGTTAGGTTGTTATTTGAGATTTTTGTTTTCTGAGGTAAGCTTGTATCTCTATAAACTTCCCTCTTAGAATTGCTTTTGATGCATCCCATGGATTTTGGATTATTGTGTTTTCGTTTTCCTTTGTCTCCAAGTGTTTTTTGATTTCCTCTTTAGTTTCTTCATTGGTCCATTGATTATTTAGTAGCATACTGTTTAGCCTCCACATGTTTGTGTTTGTTGCATTTTTTTTTCTTGTAGTTGATTTCTAGTCTCATAGCATTGTGGTCAGAAAAGATGTTTGATTTTATTTCAATTTTTAAAAATTTACCAAGGCTTGTTTTTCGGCTTAGCGTGTGATCTATTCTGGAGAATGTTCCCTGTGCACTTGAAAAGAATGTGTATTCTGCTGCTTTCAGATGGAATATCTGGATTCCTTTTTCTTTTTCTTGTGTGTATATCTATATATATTAATTAAGTCAATCTCAGTCTGATCTAATGTGTCATTTAAGGTCAATGTTTTCCTATTGACTTTCTATCTGTATGATCTGTCCATTGATGTAAGTGAAGTGTTAAAGTCTCCTACTGTTATTGTGTTACTGTTGATGTCTCCCTTTATGTCTGCTAATATTTGCCTTATATATTGAGGTGCTCCTGTGTTGGGTGCTTATATATTTATAATTATATATCTTCTTCCTGGATTGATCCCTTGATCATTATGTAGTGTCCTTCTTTGTCTCTTATAGCAGTCTCTATTTTAAAGTCTATTTTGTCTGATATAAGTATCACAACTCGGGCTTTCTTTTGACTTCCATTTGCATGGAATACTTTTTCCATCTCCTCACTTTCAGTCTGCGTATGTCTGTAGATCTGAAGTGACTCTCCTATAGGCAGCATATACACATGTCTTATTTTTGTATCCGTTCAGCCACTCTATGTCTTTTGATTAGAGCATTTAGTCCATTTACATTTGACGTAATTATTGATAGGTATGTTTTTATCGCCATTTTGTTAATTGTTTTGAGGTTGTTTTTGTAGAACTTTTTTTCCCTTCTTATTTTGTTCTCTTCTCTCATGATTTGATGATTATCTTTAGTGTTATATCTGGATTCCTTTTTCTTTTTTGTGTGTATGTCTATTATAGGTTTCTGGTTTGTGGTTAGCATGAGGTTTTTCTATAGCCATCTATATAGATACATGATTGTTTTAAGTTGCTGATCTCTTAATTTCAAATGCATTTTAAAAACCCTGCATTTGTACTCTCCTCTCCTCATGATTACTTCTTTTGATATCATATTTTACATGTAACTTGTGTATCCCTTAACTGATTATTGTGGATATAGATTATTTTTCTACTTTTGTTTTTTAACCTTCCTATTAGCTTTGTATATAGACAATTTGATATCTTTACTGTATGTTTGCCTTTACTGCCTTTACTGATGAGCTTTTTCATTTTGTAATTTTCATGTTTCTAGTTGTGGCCTTTTCTTTTTCACTTAGAGAAGTTCCTTTAATATTTCTTGTAAAGCTTGTTTGGTGGTGCTGAACTCTTTTAGCTTTTGCTTGTCTGTAAAGCTTTTGATCTCTCTATCAAATCTGAATGAGAGGGGGGTAGTGGAAAGATGGCGGAGGAGTAAGACGCGGAGATCACCATCCTCCCCACAAATACACCAGAAATACATCTACATGTGGAACAGCTCCTACAGAACACCTACTGAATGCTGGCAGAAGACCTCAGACCTCCCAAAAGGCAAGAAACTCCCCACGTATCTGGGTAGGGCAAAAGAAAAAAAAATTAATTAAAAACAGAGACAAAAGAATAGGGACGGCACCTGCACCAGTGGGAGGGAGCTGTGAAGGAGGAAAGGTCTCCACACACTAGGAAGCCCCTTCGCGGGCAGAGATTGCGGGAGGCGGAGCGGGGAGCTTCGGAGTCGCCGAGGAGAGCACAGCAACGGGGGTGCGGAGGGCAAAGCGGAGAGATTCCCGCACAGAGGATCGGGGCCGACCGGCACTCACCAGCCCGAGAGGCTTGTGTGCTCACCCGCCGGGGCGGGCAGGGCTGCGAGCCGAGGCTCGGGTTTCGGTCGGAGCTCAGGGAGAGGACTGGGGTTGGCGGCTTGAACATAGCCCGAAGGGGTTAGTGCGCCACGGCTAGCCGGGAGGGAGTCCGGGGAAAAGTCTGCACCTGCTGAGGAGGCAAGAGACTTTTTCTTCCCTCTTTGTTTCCTGGTGCGCGAGGAGAGGGGGTTTTAAGAGCGCTGCCTAAAGGAACTCCAGA
>NW_006789324.1:2879391-2894601 GCF_000442215.2 Lipotes vexillifer | reverse complement strand
CCGACTTCTGCCGCCGCAGGCCCGCCCCGCACTCCGTGCCCCTCCCTCCCCCCCGGCCTGAGTGCGCCAGAGCCCCCGAGTCAGCGGCTCCTTTAACGCCGTCCTGTCTGAGCAAAAAGCAGACGCCCTCCAGCGACCTACACGCAGAGGCAGGGCCAAGTCGAAAGCTGAGCCCCTGTGAGCTGTGAGAACAAAGAAGAGAAAGGGAAATCTCTCCCAGCAGCCTCAGAAACAGCGGATTAAAGCTACACAATCAATTTGATGTACCCTGCCTCTGTGGAATACATGAATAGACAGCGAATCATCCCAAATTGAGGAGGCGTACTTCTAGAGCAAGATCTATGATTTTTTCCCCTTTTCCTCTTTTTGTGAATGTGTATGTGTATGCTTCTGTGTGAGATCCTGTCTGTATAGGTTTGCTTCCACCATTTGTCCTAGCGTTCTATCCGTCCATCGTTTTTTTTATTTTTAATTTTTTTCTTAATAATTAATTTTAATTTTAATAACTCTATTATACTTTACCTTCCTTCTATCTTCCTTTCCTTCCTTCCCTCCTTTAGACAACGAATCATCCCAAATTGAGGAGGTGGACTTGGAGAGCAAGTTTTATGATTTTGTCCCCTTTACATCTTTTTGTGAGGGTATATGTGTATGCTTCAATGTAACATTTTGTCTCTATAGCTTTGCTTCCACCATTTGTCCTAAGGTTCTATCCGTCCATTTTTTTGTTTTTTTCTCTAAATAATTATTTTTTAATTCAATACTTTATTATACTTTATTTTATTTTACTGTATCTTCTTTCTTTCTGTATTTTTTCCTTCCTTCCCTCCTTCCTTCATTCCTTCCCTCCTCCCTCCCTCCCTCCTTTCTTTCCTTCTTGCCTTCTTCCATTCTTTTCTTCTTTCTTTCTTTCTTCCTTCCCTCCCTCCTTCCTTCCCTCCTTTCTTTCTTTCCTATTTCCTCCTACTTATACTAATTCTCTCTACTTTCTCTCCCTTTTATTCTGAGCCGAGTGGATGAAAGGCTCTTGCTGCCCCAGCAGCACAGGTCACTGCCCCCACCCCTCTTCCGGGGAGCCTGTGCAGCCCGCCACTGCCAGGTTCCCGGGATCCAGGGACAATTTCTCAGGGAGAACACACGGCGGGCCTCAGGCTGGGGCAACGTCACGCCGACTTCTGCCGCCGCAGGACCGCTCCGCACTCCGTGCCCCTCCCTGCCCCCGGCCTGAGAGCGCCAGAGCCCCCGAGTCAGCGGCTCCTTTAACGCCGTCCTGTCTGAGCAAAAAGCAGACGCCCTCCAGCGACCTACACGCAGAGGCAGGGCCAAGTCGAAAGCTGAGCCCCTGTGAGCTGTGAGAACAAAGAAGAAAAAGGGAAATCTCTCCCAGCAGCCTCAGAAACAGCGGATTAAAGCTACACAATCAATTTGATGTACCCTGCCTCTGTGGAATACATGAATAGACAGCGAATCATCCCAAATTGAGGAGGCGGACTTCTAGAGCAAGATCTATGATTTTTTCCCCTTTTCCTCTTTTTGTGAATGTGTATGTGTATGCTTCTGTGTGAGATCTTGTCTGTATAGGTTTGCTTCCACCATTTGTCCCAGCGTTCTATCCGACCATTTTTTTTTTTAATTTTTTTCTTAATAATTAATTTTAATTTAAAGAACTCTGTTATACTTTACCTTCTTTCTATCTTTCCTTCCTTCCTTCCCTTTTTGAGACAACGAATCGTCCCAAATTGAGGAGGTGGACTTGGAGAGCAAGTTTTATGATTTTTTCCACTTTACCTCTTTTTGTGAGGGTATATGTGTATGCTTCTATGTAAGATTTTGTCTCTATAACTTTGCTTCCACCATTTGTCCTAAGGTTCTATCCTTCCCTTTTTTTTTTCCTCTAAATAATTATTTTTTTAATTCAATAACTTTATTATACTTTATTTTATTTTACTGTATCTTCTTTCTTTCTGTATTTTTTCCTTCCTTCCCTCATTCCTTCCTTCCTTCCCTCCTCCCTCCCTCCCTCCTTTCTTTCCTTCTTGCCTTCTTCCTTTCTTTTCTTCTTTCTTTCTTTCTTCCTTCCCTCCTTCCTTCCTTCCCTCCTCTCTTTCTTTCTTTCTTTCTTTCTTTCCTATTTCCTCCTACTTATACTAATTCTCTCTACTTTCTCTCCCTTTTATTCTGAGCCGAGTGGATGAAAGGCTCTTGCTGCTCCAGCCAGGAGTCAGGACTCTGCCTCTGAGGTGGGAGAGCCAACTTCAGAACACTCGTCAAGAAGAGACCTCCCAGCCCCACATAATATCAAACGGCGAAAATCTCCCAGAGATCTCCATCTCAACACCAGCACCCAGCTTCGCTCAACGACCAGCAAGCTACAGTGCTGGACAACCTATGCCAACCATATAGCAAAACAGGAACACAACCCCACCCACTAGCAGAGAGGCTGCCTAAAATCATAATAAGTCCACAGACACCCCAAAACACACCACCAGACGTGGACCTGCCCACTAGAGAGACAAGATCTAGCCTCATACACCACAACACAGCCACTAGTCCCCTCCACCAGGAAGCCTACACAACGCACTGAACCAACCTTAGCCACTGGAGACAGACATCAAAAACAACGGGAGCTACGAACTTGCAGCCTGCAAAAAGGTGAACCCAATCACAGTAAGATAAGCAAAATGAGAAGACAGAAAAACACACAGCAGATGAAGGAGCAGGATAAAAACCCACCAGACCTAACAAATGAAGAGGAAATAGGCAGTCTACCTGAAAAAGAGTTCAGAATAATGATAGTAAAGATGATCCAAAATCTTGGAAATAGAATGGACAAAATGCAAGAAGCAGTTAACAAGGACCTAGAAGAAATAAAGATGAAACAGACAATGATGAACAACACAATAAATGAAATGAAAAATACTCTAGATGGGATCAATAGCAGAATAAATGAGGCAGAAGAACGGATAAGTGACCTGGAAGATAAAATAGTGGAAATAACTACTGCAGAGCAGAATAAAGAAAAAAGAATGAAAAGAACTGAGGACAGTCTCAGAGACCTCTGGGACAACATTAAACGCACCAACATTCGAATTATAGGGGTTCCAGAAGAAGAAGAGAAAAAGAAAGGGACTGAGAAAATATTTGAAGAGATTATAGTTGAAAACTTCCCTAATATGGGAAAGGAAATCGTTAATCAAGTCCAGGAAGCACAGAGAGTCCCATACAGGATAAATTCAAGGAGAAATACGCCAAGACACATATTAATCAAACTGTCAAAAACTAAATACAAAGAAAGCATATTAAAAGCAGCAAGGGAAAAACAACAAATAACACACAAGGGAATCCCCATAAGGTTAACAGCTGATCTCTCAGCAGAAACTCTACAAGCCAGAAGGGAGTGGCAGGACATACTGAAAGTGATGAAGGAGAAAAACCTGCAACCAAGATTACTCTACCCAGCAAGGATCTCATTCAGATTTGATGGAGAAATTAAAACCTTTACAGACAAGCAAAAGCTGAGAGAGTTCAGCACCACCAAACCAGCTTTACAACAAATGCTAAAGGAACTTCTCTAGACAAAAACACAAGAGAAGGAAAAGTCCTATAATAACGAACCCAAAACAATTTAGAAAATGGGAATAGGAACATACATATCGATAATTACCTTAAATGTAAATGGACTAAATGCTCCCACCAAAAGACACAGATTGGCTGAATGGATACAAAAACAAGACCCATATATATGCTGTCTACAAGAGACCCACTTCAGACCTAGAGACACATACAGACTGAAAGTAAGGGGATGGAAAAAGATATTCCATGCAAATGGAAACCAAAAGAAAGCTGGAGTAGCAATTCTCATATCAGACAAAATAGACTTTAAAATAAGGACTATCAGAAGAGACAAAGAAGGACACTACATAATGATTAAGGGATCGATCCAAGAAGAAGATATAACAATTGTAAATATTTATGCACCCAACATAGGAGCACCTCAATACATAAGGCAAAAACTAGCAGCCATAAAAGGGGAAATCGACAGTAACACATTCATAGTAGGGGACTTCAACACCCCACTTTCACCAATGGACAGATCATCCAAAATGAAAATAAATAAGGAAACACAAGCTTTAAATGATACATTAAACAGGATGGACTTAATTGATATTTATAGGACACTCCATCCAAAAACAACAGAATACACATTTTTCTCAAGTGCTCATGGAACATTCTCCAGGATAGATCATATCTTGGGTCACAAATCAAGCCTTGGTAAATTTAAGAAAATTGAAATTATATCAAGTATCTTTTCCGACCACAACGCCATGAGATTAGATATCAATTATAGGAAAAGAGCAGTAAAAAATACAAACACATGGAGGCTAAACAATACACTACTTAGTAACGAAGTGATCACTGAAGAAATCAAAGAGGAAATTAAAAAATACCTAGAAACAAATGACAATGGAGATACAACGACCCAAAACCTATGGGATGCAGCAAAAGCAGTTCTAAGAGGGAAGTTTATAGCAATACAAGCCCACCTTAAGAAGCAGGAAACATCTCGAATAAACAACCTAACCTTGCACCTCAAGCAATTAGAGAAAGAAGAACAAAAAAACCCCAGAGTTAGCAGAAGGAAAGAAATCATAAAAATCAGATCAGAAATAAATGAAAAAGAAATGAAGGAAACAATAGCAAAGATCAATAAAACTAAAAGCTGGTTCTTTGAGAAGATTAACAAAATTGATAAACCATTAGCCAGACTCATCAAGAAAATAAGGGAGAAGACTCAAATCAATAGAATCAGAAATGAAAAAGGAGAAGTAACAACTGACACTGCAGAAATACAAAAAATCATGAGGGATTACTACAAGCAACTCTATGCCAATAAAATGGACAATCTGGAAGAAATGGACAAATTCTTAGAAATGCACAAACTGCCAAGACTGAATCAGGAAGAAATAGAAAATATGAACAGACCAATCACAAACACTGAAATTGAAACTGTGATTAAAAATCTTCCAACAAACAAAAGCCCAGGACCAGATGGCTTCACAGGCGAATTCTATCAAACATTTAGAGAAGAGCTAACACCTATTCTTCTCAAACTCTTCCAAAATATAGCAGAGGGAGGAACACTCCCAAACTCATTCTACGAGGCCACCATCACCTTGATACCAAAACCAGACAAGGATGTCACAAAGAAAGAAAACTACAGGCCAATATCACTGATGAACATAGATGCAAAAATCCTCAACAAAATACTAGCAAACAGAATCCAACAGCACATTAAAAGGATCATACACCATGATCAAGTGGGGTTTATTCCAGGAATGCAAGGATTCTTCAATATACGCAAATCTATCAATGTGATTAACCATATTAACAAATTGAAGGAGAAAAACCATATGATCATCTCAATAGATGCAGAGAAAGCTTTTGACAAAATTCAACACCCATTTATGATAAAAACCCTGCAGAAAGTAGGTGTAGAGGGAACTTTCCTCAATATAATAAAGGCCGTATATGACAAGCCCACAGCCAACATCATCCTCAATGGCGAAAAACTGAAAGCATTTCCACTAAGGTCAGGAACAAGACAAGGTTGCCCACTCTCACCACTCTTATTCAACATAGTTTTGGAAGTTTTAGCCACAGCAATCAGAGAAGAAAAGGAAATAAAAGGAATCCAAATCGGAAAAGAAGAAGTAAAGCTGTCACTGTTTGCAGATGACATGATACTCTACATAGAGAATCCTAAAGATGCTACCAGAAAACTACTAGAGCTAATCAATGAATTTGGTAAAGTAGCAGGATACAAAATTAATGCACAGAAATCTCTGGCATTCCTATATACTAATGATGAAAAATCTGAAAGTGAAATCAAGAAAACACTCCCATTTACCATTGCAACAAAAAGAATAAAATATCTAGGAATAAACCTACCTAAGGAGACAAAAGACCTGTATGCAGAAAATTATAAGACACTGATGAAAGAAATTAAAGATGATACAAACAGATGGAGAGATATACCATGTTCTTGGATTGGAAGAATCAACATTGTGAAAATGACTCTACTCCCCAAAGCAATCTATAGATTCAATGCAATCCCTATCAAACTACCACTGGCATTTTTCACAGAACTAGAACAAAAAATTTCACAATTTGTATGGAAACACAAAAGACCCCGAATAGCCAAAGCAATCTTGAGAACAAAAAATGGAGCTGGAGGAATCAGGCTGCCTGACTTCAGACTATACTACAAAGCTACAGTAATCAAGACAGTATGGTACTGGCACAAAAACAGAAAGATAGATCAATGGAATAGGATAGAAAGCCCAGAGATAAACCCATGCACATATGGTCACCTTATCTTTGATAAAGGTGGCAGGAATATACAGTGGAGAAAGGACAGCCTCTTCAATAAGTGGTGCTGGGAAAATTGGATAGGTACATGTAAAAGTATGAGATTAGATCACTCCCTAACACCATACACAAAAATAAGCTCAAAATGGATTAAAGACCTAAATGTAAGGCCAGAAACTATCAAACTCTTAGAGGAAAACATAGGCAGAACACTCTATGACATAAATCACAGCAAGATCCTTCTTGACCCATCTCCTAGAGTAATGGAGATAAAAACAAAAATAAACAAATGGGACCTAATGAAACTTCAAAGCTTTTGCACAGCAAAGGAAACCATAAACAAGACCAAAAGACAGCCCTCAGAATGGGAGAAAATATTTGCAAATGAATCAACTGACAAAGGATTAATCTCTAAAATTTACAGGCAGCTCATGCAGCTCAATAACAAAAAAATAAACAACCCAATCCAAAAATGGGCAGAAGACCTAAATAGACATTTCTCCAAAGAAGATATACAGACTGCCAACAAACACATGAAAGAATGCTCAACATCATTAATCATTAGAGAAATGCAAATCAAAACTACAATGAGATATCATCTCACACCAGTCAGAATGGCCATCATCAAAAAATCTAGAAACAATAAATGCTGGAGAGGGTGTGGAGAAAAGGGAACACTCTTGCACTGCTGGTGGGAATGTGAATTGGTTCAGCCACTATGGAGAACAGTATGGAGGTTCCTTAAAAAACTACAAATAGAACTACCATATGACCCAGCAATCCCACTACTGGGCATATACCCTGAGAAAACCAGAATTCAGAAAGAGTCATGTATCAAAATGTTCATTGCAGCTCTATTTACAATAGCTTGGAGATGGAAACAACCTAAGTGCCCATCGTCGGATGAATGGATAAAGAAGATGTGGCACATATATACAATGGAATACTACTCAGCCATAAAAAGAAACGAAACTGAGCTATTTGTAATGAGGTGGATAGATCTAGAGTCTGTCATACAGAGTGAAGTAAGTCAGAAAGAGAAGGACAAATACCGTATGCTAACACATATATATGGAATTTAAGAAAAAAAAATGTTATGAAGAACCTAGGGGTAAAACAGGAATAAAGACAGAGACCTACTGGAGAACAGACTTGAGGATATGGGGAGGGGGAAGGGTGAGCTGTGATAGGGCGAGAGAGAGACATGGACATATATATACTAACAAACGTAAGGTAGATAGCCAGTGGGAAGCAGCCGCATGCCACAGGGATACCGGCTCGGTTCTCTGTGGCTACCTGGAGGGGTGGGATACGGAGGGTGGGAGGGAGGGAGACAAAGAGGGAAGAGATATGGGAACATATGTATATGTATAACTGATTCACTTTGTTATAAAGCAGAAACTAACACACCATTGTAAAGCAATTATACCCCAATAAAGATGTTAAAAAAAAAAAAATCTGAATGAGAGCCTTGCTGGGTAGAGTATTCTAGATTGTAGGTTTTTCCCTTCCATCACTTTGAATATATCATGCCACTCCCTTCTGGCCTGCACAGTTTCTGCTGAAAAGTCAGCTGATTGTCTTCTGGGAGTTCCCTTGTATGTTATTTGTTGCTTTTCCCTTGCTGCTTTTAAGATTCTCTTTTTACCTTTAAGTTTTGACATTTTGATTACATTATGTCTTTGTGTGTTCCTCTTTGGGTTAATCCTGTAGGGGACTCTCTGCACTTCCTAGACTTGGATGACTGTTTCCTTTCCCAGGTTAGGGAAGTTTTCAGCTATTTATTTTGTTTTGTTGTTTTTTGTTTTGTCCTGTCACACAGCTTGCGAAATCTTAGTTCCCCAACCAAAGATTGAACCCAGGCCCCTGGCAGTGAGAGTGTTGAGTCCTAACCACAGGATTCCCAGGGAATTCCCAGGAAGTTTTTAGTTATTATCTATTAAAATATGCTCTCAGCCTGTTTCTCTCTCTTCTCCTTCTGCAACCCCATATAATTCGAATATTAGTGTGCTTAATGTTGTCCCAGAGGTTACTTAAGCTGTCCTCATTTCTTTTCATTCTTTTTTCTTTTCTTCTTTTTTTCTAACATTTTTATTGGGGTATAATTGCTTTACAATGGTGTGTTAGCTTCTGCTTTATGACAAAATGAATCAGTTATACATATACATATGTTCCCATATCTCTTCCCTCTTTGTCCCCCTCCCTCCTCCCCTCCCTATCCCGCCCCTCCAGGCAGTCACAAAGCACCGAGCCGGTATCCCTGTGCCATGCGGCTGCTTCCCACTGGCTATCTACCTTACGTTTGTTAGTATATATATGTCCATGTCTCTCTCTCGCCCTATCACACCTCCCCCTTCCCCCTCCCCATATCCTCAAGTCTGTTCTCCAGTAGGTCTGTGTCTTTATTCCTGTTTTACCCCTAGGTTCTTCATAACCTTTTTTTTTTTTTCTTAAATTCCGTATATGTTAGCATACGGTATTTGTCCTTCTCTTTCTGACTTACTTCACTCCGTATGACAGACTCTAGATCTATCCACCTCATTACAAATAGCTCAATTTCGTTTCTTTTTATGGCTGAGTAATATTCCATTGTATATATGTGCCACATCTTCTTTATCCATTCATCCGACGACGGGCACTTAGGTTGTTTCCATCTCCGGGCTATTGTAAATAGAGCTGCAATGAACATTTTGGTACATGACTCTTTCTGAATTCTGGTTTCCTCAGGGTATATACCTAGTAGTGGGATTGCTGGGTCATATGGTAGTTCTATTTGTAGTTTTTTAAGGAACCTCCATACTGTTCTCCATAGTGGCTGAACCAATTCACATTCCCACCAGCAGTGCAAGAGTGTTCCCTTTTCTCCACACCCTCTCCAGCATTTATTGTTTCTAGATTTTTTGATGATGGCCATTCTGACTGGTGTGAGATGATATCTCATTGTAGTTTTGATTTGCATTTCTCTAATGATTAATGATGTTGAGCATTCTTTCATGTGTTTGTTGGCAGTCTGTATATCTTCTTTGGAGAAATGTCTATTTAGGTCTTCTGCCCATTTTTGGATTGGGTTGTTTATTTTTTTGTTATTGAGCTGCATGAGCTGCCTGTAAATTTTAGAGATTAATCCTTTGTCAGTTGATTCATTTGCAAATATTTTCTCCCATTCTGAGGGCTGTCTTTTGGTCTTGTTTATGGTTTCCTTTGCTGTGCAAAAGCTTTGAAGTTTCATTAGGTCCCATTTGTTTATTTTTGTTTTTATCTCCATTACTCTAGGAGATGGGTCAAGAAGGATCTTGCTGTGATTTATGTCATAGAGTGTTCTGCCTATGTTTTCCTCTAAGAGTTTGATAGTTTCTGGCCTTACATTTAGGTCTTTAATCCATTTTGAGCTTATTTTTGTGTATGGTGTTAGGGAGTGATCTAATCTCATACTTTTACATGTACCTGTCCAGTTTTCCCAGCACCACTTATTGAAGGGGCTGTCCTTTCTCCACTGTATATTCCTGCCACCTTTATCAAAGATAAGGTGACCATATGTGCATGGGTTTATCTCTGGGCTTTCTATCCTATTCCATTGATCTATCTTTCTGTTTTTGTGCCAGTACCATACTGTCTTGATTACTGTAGCTTTGTAGTATAGTCTGAAGTCAGGCAGCCTGATTCCTCCAGCTCCATTTTTTGTTCTCAAGATTGCTTTGGCTATTCGGGGTCTTTTGTGTTTCCATACAAATTGTGAAATTTTTTGTTCTAGTTCTGTGAAAAATGCCAGTGGTAGTTTGATAGGGATTGCATTGAATCTATAGATTGCTTTGGGGAGTAGAGTCATTTTCACAATGTTGATTCTTCCAATCCAAGAACATGGTATATCTCTCCATCTGTTTGTATCATCTTTAATTTCTTTCATCAGTGTCTTATAATTTTCTGCATACAGGTCTTTTGTCTCCTTAGGTAGGTTTATTCCTAGATATTTTATTCTTTTTGTTGCAATGGTAAATGGGAGTGTTTTCTTGATTTCACTTTCAGATTTTTCATCGTTAGTATATAGGAATGCCAGAGATTTCTGTGCATTAATTTTGTATCCTGCTACTTTACCAAATTCATTGATTAGCTCTAGTAGTTTTCTGGTAGCATCTTTAGGATTCTCTATGTATAGTATCATGTCATCTGCAAACAGTGACAGCTTTACTTCTTCTTTTCCGATTTGGATTCCTTTTATTTCCTTTTCTTCTCTGATTGCTGTGGCTAAAACTTCCAAAACTATGTTGAATAAGAGTGGTGAGAGTGGGCAACCTTGTCTTGTTCCTGACCTTAGTGGAAATGCTTTCAGTTTTTCGCCATTGAGGATGATGTTGGCTGTGGGCTTGTCATATACGGCCTTTATTATATTGAGGAAAGTTCCCTCTACACCTACTTTCTGCAGGGTTTTTATCATAAATGGGTGTTGAATTTTGTCAAAAGCTTTCTCTGCATCTATTGAGATGATCATATGGTTTTTCTCCTTCAATTTGTTAATATGGTTAATCACATTGATAGATTTGCGTATATTGAAGAATCCTTGCATTCCTGGAATAAACCCCACTTGATCATGGTGTATGATCCTTTTAATGTGCTGTTGGATTCTGTTTGCTAGTATTTTGTTGAGGATTTTTGCATCTATGTTCATCAGTGATATTGGCCTGTAGTTTTCTTTCTTTGTGACATCCTTGTCTGGTTTTGGTATCAAGGTGATGGTGGCCTCGTAGAATGAGTTTGGGAGTGTTCCTCCCTCTGCTATATTTTGGAAGAGTTTGAGAAGAATAGGTGTTAGCTCTTCTCTAAATGTTTGATAGAATTCGCCTGTGAAGCCATCTGGTCCTGGGCTTTTGTTTGTTGGAAGATTTTTAATCACAGTTTCAATTTCAGTGTTTGTGATTGGTCTGTTCATATTTTCTATTTCTTCCTGATTCAGTCTTGGCAGTTTGTGCATTTCTAAGAATTTGTCCATTTCTTCCAGATTGTCCATTTTATTGGCATAGAGTTGCTTGTAGTAATCCCTCATGATTTTTTTTATTTCTGCAGTGTCAGTTGTTACTTCTCCTTTTTCATTTCTGATTCTATTGATTTGAGTCTTCTCCCTTTTTTTCTTGATGAGTCTGGCTAATGGTTTATCTATTTTGTTTATCTTCTCAAAGAACCAGCTTTTAGTTTTATTGATCTTTGCTATTGTTTCCTTCATTTCTTTTTCATTTATTTCTGATCTGATTTTTATGATTTCTTTCCTTCTGCTAACTCTGGGGTTTTTTTGTTCTTCTTTCTCTAATTGCTTGAGGTGCAAGGTTAGGTTGTTTATTCGAGATGTTTCCTGCTTCTTAAGGTGGGCTTGTATTGCTATAAACTTCCCTCTTAGAACTGCTTTTGCTGCATCCCATAGGTTTTGGGTCGTTGTATCTCCATTGTCATTTGTTTCTAGGTATTTTTTAATTTCCTCTTTGATTTCTTCAGTGATCACTTCGTTATTAAGTAGTGTATTGTTTAGCCTCCATGTGTTTGTATTTTTTACAGCTCTTTTCCTATAATTGATATCTAGTCTCATGGCGTTGTGGTCGGAAAAGATACTTGATATAATTTCAATTTTCTTAAATTTACCAAGGCTTGATTTGTGACCCAAGATATGATCTATCCTGGAGAATGTTCCATGAGCACTTGAGAAAAATGTGTATTCTGTTGTTTTTGGATGGAGTGTCCTATAAATATCAATTAAGTCCATCCTGTTTAATGTATCATTTAAAGCTTGTGTTTCCTTATTTATTTTCATTTTGGATGATCTGTCCATTGGTGAAAGTGGGGTGTTGAAGTCCCCTACTATGAATGTGTTACTGTCGATTTCCCCTTTTATGGCTGTTAGTTTTTGCCTTATGTATTGAGGTGCTCCTTTGTTGGGTGCATAAATATTTACAATTGTTATATCTTCTTCTTGGATCGATCCCTTAATCATTATGTAGTGTCCTTCTTTGTCTCTTCTGATAGTCCTTATTTTAAAGTCTATTTTGTCTGATATGAGAATTGCTACTCCAGCTTTCTTTTGGTTTCCATTTGCATGGAATATCTTTTTCCATCCCCTTACTTTCAGTCTGTATGTGTCTCTAGGTCTGAAGTGGGTCTCTTGTAGACAGCATATATATGGGTCTTGTTTTTGTATCCATTCAGCCAATCTGTGTCTTTTGGTGGGAGCATTTAGTCCATTTACATTTAAGGTAATTATCGATATGTATGTTCCTATTCCCATTTTCTAAATTGTTTTGGGTTCGTTATTATAGGACTTTTC
Organism: Lipotes vexillifer; assembly: GCF_000442215.2. NCBI lineage: Eukaryota > Metazoa > Chordata > Mammalia > Artiodactyla > Lipotidae > Lipotes > Lipotes vexillifer. The sequence continues at coordinate 2,881,928 of NW_006789324.1, read as the reverse complement.
CTTCTCTTGTGTTTTTGTCTAGAGAAGTTCCTTTAGCATTTGTTGTAAAGCTGGTTTGGTGGTGCTGAACTCTCTCAGCTTTTGCTTGTCTGTAAAGGTTTTAATTTCTCCATCAAATCTGAATGAGATCCTTGCTGGGTAGAGTAATCTTGGTTGCAGGTTTTTCTCCTTCATCACTTTCAGTATGTCCTGCCACTCCCTTCTGGCTTGTAGAGTTTCTGCTGAGAGATCAGCTGTTAACCTTATGGGGATTCCCTTGTGTGTTATTTGTTGTTTTTCCCTTGCTGCTTTTAATATGCTTTCTTTGTATTTAGTTTTTGACAGTTTGATTAATATGTGTCTTGGCGTATTTCTCCTTGAATTTATCCTGTATGGGACTCTCTGTGCTTCCTGGACTTGATTAACTATTTCCTTTCCCATATTAGGGAAGTTTTCAACTATAATCTCTTCAAATATTTTCTCAGTCCCTTTCTTTTTCTCTTCTTCTTCTGGAACCCCTATAATTCGAATGTTGGTGCGTTTAATGTTGTCCCAGAGGTCTCTGAGACTGTCCTCAGTTCTTTTCATTCTTTTTTCTTTATTCTGCTCTGCAGTAGTTATTTCCACTATTTTATCTTCCAGGTCACTTATCCGTTCTTCTGCCTCATTTATTCTGCTATTGATCCCATCTAGAGTATTTTTCATTTCATTTATTGTGTTGTTCATCATTGTCTGTTTCATCTTTATTTCTTCTAGGTCCTTGTTAACTGTTTCTTGCATTTTGTCCATTCTATTTCCAAGATTTTGGATCATCTTTACTATCATTATTCTGAACTGTTTTTCAGGTAGACTGCCTATTTCCTCCTCATTTGTTAGGTCTGGTGCGTTTTTATCTTGCTCCTTCATGTGCTGTGTGTTTTTCTGTCTTCTCATTTTGCTTATCTTACTGTGTTTGGGTTCACCTTTTCACAGGCTCCAGGTTCGTAGTTCCCGTTGTTTTTGATGTCTGTCTCCAGTGGCTACGGTTGGTTCAGTGGGTTGTGTAGGCTTCCTGGTGGAGGGGACTAGTGCCTGTGTTGTGGTGTATGAGGCTAGATCTTGTCTCTCTAGTGGGCAGGGCCACGTCTTGTGGTGTGCTTTGGGGGGTCTGTGGACTTATTATGATTTTATGCAGCCTCTCTGCTAGTGGGTGGGGTTGTGTTCCTGTTTTGCTAGTTGTTTGGTATAGGTTTTCCAGCAGTGTAGCTTGCTGGTCGTTGAGTGAAGCTGGGTGCTGGTGTTTAGATGGAGGTCTCTGGGAGATTTTTGCCGTTTGATATTATGTGGAGCTGGGAGGTCTCTTGATGACCAGTGTCCTGAAGTTGGCTCTCCACCTCAGAGGCAGAGTCCTAACTCCTGGCTGGAGCAGCAAGAGCCTTTCATCCACACGGCTCAGATTAAAAGGGAGAGAAAGTAGAGAGAATTAGCAGAAGTAGGAAGGAAGAAAGAAAGAAAGGAGGGGGGGGAGGGAGGGAGGGAAGGAAGGAAGGAAGATAGGAAGGAAGGAGGGAAGGAAGGAAGGAGGGAAGGAAGAAAGAAAGAAAGAAGGAAAGAAGGCAAGAAGGAAAGAAAGGAGGGAGGGAGGTAGGGAGGGAGGGAAGGAAGGAAGGAAGAAAGGAAGGAAGGAGGAAAGGAAGGAAGGAGGGAAGGAAGAAAGAAAGAAAGAAGGCAAGAAGGAAAGAAAGGAGGGAGGGTGGGAGGAAGGAAGGAAGGAAGGAAGGAGGGAAGGAAGGAAAAAAGACAGAAGGAAAGAAGATACAGTAAAATAAAATAAAGTATAATAAAGTTATTGAATTAAAAAATAATTATTTAGAGAAAAAAGAGGGACGGACAGAACCTTAGGACAAATGGTGGAAGCAAAGCTATACAGACAAAATCTTACACAGAAGCATACACATATTCCCTCACAAAAAGAGGTAAAGGGGGAAAAATCATAAAACTTGCTCTCAAAGTCCACCTCCTCAATTTGGGATGATTCGTTGTCAAAAGGAGGGAATGAAGGAAGGAAAGAAAGAAAGAAAGAAGGTAAAGTATAATAGAGTTATTAAAATTAAAATTAATTATTAAGAAAAAAGAAATTAAAAAAAACAATGGACGGATAGAACACTAGGACAAATGGTGGAAGCAAAGCTATACAGACAAGATCTCACACAGAAGCATACACATACACATTCACAAAAAGAGGAAAAGGGGAAAAAATCATAGATCTTGCTCTAGAAGTCCGCCTCCTCAATTTGGGATGATTCGCTGTCTATTCATGTATTCCACAGAGGCAGGGTACATCAAGTTGATTGTGAAGCTTTAATCCGCTGTTTCTGAGGCTGCTGGGAGAGATTTCCCTTTTTCTTCTTTGTTCTCACAGCTCACAGGGGCTCAGCTTTCGACTTGGCCCTGCCTCTGCGTGTAGGTCGCTGGAGGGCGTCTGCTTTTTGCTCAGACAGGACGGCGTTAAAGGAGCCGCTGACTCGGGGGCTCTGGCGCACTCAGGCCGGGGGGGAGGGAGGGGCACGGAGTGCGGG
>NW_006789324.1:2820230-2878879 GCF_000442215.2 Lipotes vexillifer | reverse complement strand
GATCCTCTGTGCGGGAATCTCTCCGCTTTGCCCTCCGCACCCCCGTTGCTGTGCTCTCCTCCGCGGCTCCGAAGCTCCCCGCTCCGCCTCCCGCAATCTCTGCCCGCGAAGGGGCTTCCTAGTGTGTGGAGACCTTTCCTCCTTCACAGCTCCCTCCCACTGGTGCAGGTGCCGTCCCTATTTTGTTGTCTCTGTTTTTAATTAAGTTTTTCTTTTGCCCTACCCAGATACGTGGGGAGTTTCTTGCCTTTTGGGAGGTCTGAGGTCTTCTGCCAGCATTCAGTAGGTGTTCTGTAGGAGTTGCTCCACGTGTAGATGTATTTCTGGTGTATCTGTGGGGAGGAAGGTGATCTCCGCGTCTTACTCCTCCGCCATCTTCCCAGCATCCCCCTTTTCTTCTGTAGAGCAACAGTGATTTCCACTATTCTGTCTTCCAGCTCCCTGATCCATTCCTCTGTATCATTTAGTACCCTGTTGATTCCTTCTAGTGTATTTTTCCTTTCAGTTATTTTATTCTTCATCTCTGTTTGGTTGTTCTTTCTCTTTTCTAACTCTTTGCTAAAAAATTCTAAATTCTCATTCTGTGCATCTGTTCTTCTCCTGAGTTCTTTGATCATCTTTATGATTACTACCCTGAACTCTTTCTTGGGTAGATTGTCTGTCTCCACTTCACTTACTTCTTCTTCTGGCTTTTTGTCTTGTTCCTTCATCTGGAACATGTTACTCTGTCACCTCATTTTGCCTAAGTTGCTGTTTGTATTTTTAGGTATCTGGTAGGTTAATTACATTTCCCAGGTTTGGAGAGGTGGTCTTCCATAGGAGATATCCTATGCGTCCCAGCAGTGCACTCCCCTCTTGTTACCCAAGCTATGTGTTCCAGGGGTTCCCCCATGAGCTTCATGGGTCCTTCTGTTGTGTTGGGCTGACTATGTAAACTGTCTGGTAGGCTTGGTTTGCCTTCAGTCTGGTTGATTGCCAGGCCTTGCTTTACACAGAGGCTGCCAGCTGCTTGTTGGCAGGGTCAGGTCGCAAGGTGGCTGACTGCAGAACCCCAGGAGGCCCCGGAGCTAGTGCTGGCTCACTGGTGGGTGGAGTCAGGGTTCAGAAGACTCTGCAGCTGTTGCCCACCCACTGGTGGGTGAAACCAGGTCCTGGGGTTAATGCCAGACAGATCTGCCGTAAGGCAGAGCCAGGTCTATGAGTCTGGTTGCAGGGCCCAGGAATCCCTGGTGTCAGATATGGTGGGGGTGTGGGGCTGGCTCTTGACACAGTTGGATATGGGGGTTGGGGTGTCTCAAAGCTTGTGTTGGCCTGCTAGTGGGCAGAGCCATGGCCCAGCTGGTTCCAGGGCAGGGTCTGCTCTGCTGTCAGCAGGCTGGGTCCACAGGCTGCCAAATTGCATTTGGTGTCTGCCCTCTGGTGAGTGAGTCTGGTCCAGAGGCTGGAGCAGGCTTCCTGGAGGGCATAGCCGGGGCTCAGGAGATTCTGGAGCTGGTGGCTGCCCAGTGGTGGGTGGAGCTGGGTCCTGGGGCCTCTGGTGGGCAGGGCCATGTCCAGAGGCAGGTGTGGGCTCAGAAGATCTTTAGGCAGCCTGTCTGCTGATGGGTGAGGCTGTGTCCCTGCCCAGTTAGTTGCTTAGCCTGAGGAGTCCCAGAACTGACACTTACAGGCTGTTGGGTTGGAGCTAGGTCTTGGCATGAATGATCTAAGGGAGGATTCCACAACGGTGCCCACCAGCACCATCATCCACTTGATAGAATGAGCTCCCAGGAATGGCTGCCACCAGTGTCTATGTCCCGAGGGTGAGCCATAGCTGACCCCCACCTCTCCAAGAGACTATCCAAGACCAGCAGGTAGGTCTGGCCCAGGCTCCTATCAAATTACTGCTTTCGCCCTGTGTCCCAGAGTGTGTGAGATTTTGTATGTGCCCTTAAGAGTGAGGTCTCTATTTCCCCCAGTCCTGTGGGACTCCTGAAACTAAGGCCCACTAGACTTCAAAGCCAAATGCCCTGGAGACTCATCTTCCCATTACAGGAGCCCTGGGCTGGGGAGCCTGGCATGGGGCTCAGAACTCACTCCTCTGGGAGAACGTCTGTGATATAATTATTCTCCAGTTTGTGGGTCACCCACCTGGGAGTATGGGACTTGACTGTATCATGAGTCTGCCCCTCCTACCCATCTTGTGGTTCCTTCTTTATGTCTTTAGCTGTAGAAGATCTTTTCTAGTAGGTTCCAATCTTTTTCATCAATGGTTGTTCTGCACATAGTTGTGATTTTGATGTGTTCATGAGAAGAGGTAAGCTCAGCATCTTTCTATTCCACCATTTGGCTGCTCTCCCTTGAAGCTCAAAGATTTTAATTCAAGGCCAAAAGTGCTTCTGTCATCCCAGGGTCTTTTTAGGCTTCTAGTCTTAAATTCTGGTTTTGCAATGGAGGACACTGAGGCTCTGGTAGGCTAAATGACATGTCCAAGACCTGCAACAGGTCTTCTGACTCAGAGACCCAGATTCATTCTGCAACACCATTTTCAGTGCAATACAACATGCCAGAACATGAGCTAGGTGGCCTTTGAGGTACCTTTTGAGGAATCGAGCTGTCAGAAACTGTCCCTTTACTAGTCACAAAGATCTGTCCATTTTCCAAGCAGGACTCCTTCAATTGCACGTCCTTCTTTGCATACTACTAGGAGTTATTGAGGACTTTAGCTCAGGTCAGTCCATGGCATATGGCTAGCACAATGTGGACGCTTAATAAATGTTTGTCAGTTGAATGAAGGTAACCATCCTGATTAAAGCAGGCCAAATGGGTTTGGGAAAAACAGAATGGCCTTATGTCTGAGAACATGGGCTTTGGCATTAGATACCTCTGGATTCAAATCCAGGTTTAAGAACATTTGCTGGCTGGTTGACTTTCGGTATGTTACAATCTCTTTGAGTCTTAGTTTCCTCATCTGTAAAATAAAGGATAATAATACCTACCACAGAGAACTGCTGAATTATTAAACGGTATAGCAAACACACAGGGCTTGGCACATGGAAGTGTTCAGTCAAGATGAGATATTACTAGCTACTCTTTGGCTTGAATCTCGACTTTCTCTTTGTACCTCAGGTTGTCTGCAAATTCTTTATTTTTGCTCTGCTGCCAAATGTGCCTAGGTTCCATACTTGGCATTGACCACTGAAGTCCCACTTTCTTTCCCCCTTCATGTTCACCCCGAGTGCTCTCTGCTTTTTCCCACTCATTGCTGGATCCAGGACAGAGCTCCTGCCCTAAATCATGGGGTTCCTTGCGCATGCACCCCATTGCTGTTTTTTGTAGGAATCCATTTCAGATGAACCCATACATTCTGGTCATGCTAATTAATAGGATAATAACAGTCTAATTAATGGTTCACCTTTATTGAGCATTTACTCTGAGCTAGGTGCTTGCTAAGCCCTTGTATCTATCATCTCATTTAAAACTCATAGCAACCCCAAAGGTAATTGTGTTTTCACCTCTTTTACAGAGCAGGAGCCTAAAGCTCCCAGAGGTTAAGTAATGCGCCCAAGACCCAGAGTTTGAAATTGGTGGGGTGAGGTGTCATCCTTGGCTGTCTGACTTCCGAACCTGTGCTTTCAACCCCAGTAATGGTGAATCGCTCCTGCTGCCATCTGGGGACACTGCCCACCTGGGGACAGAGGCTGCTGCCAACCTGTGGGCCCCTGCCAGCCCCTCTGCCTCCCTTCAGAAACCTGAGATTAATTTGTCTGAATCAGGGAAATACATACTACCTGAAAGATATCAGTTAATTATTTTTGTTTAACTTCTGTTCCTCCATTAACATGTCAGCTTTAAGAAGGCAGAGGCAATGACTTGTTCTCTTCTGTGTCTCTAGTTTCCAGAACCAGGGGCTAACACATAGTAGGAGCCCAGCAGAGAATTGTTGAACGATTACTGAATGAATCCCATCGGGCTTACCACACCCCTCAGAGCCCCACCCTCCCAGTATCGGCCCAGCTGCAGGTCCACGTTCAGGCAGATAGCCAGGCCTGCTCCTCTGGCCACTCGGCTTCTTGGAAGCTCTCTTTCTCCCTTTATGTTGCTGGAAGAAGTCTCTGCTTCCCCTCCCCATACTTTAGAGACCTCTAGATCTCTGCTTGGAAACCAAACCAACCTCATAATTTGTATTCATCCATTGAGACCCAGGGTGATTCAGAGAGGGCCTGAGCCATGCACGCAGCACGTGGCCACTCCACCCAGCTGCCTTTTCTTAAGATATTAACTGCCATTGATGGAGTCTCTCCTAGGATACTAGGCTAAAGGCTTTATTATGTTATTTCATTCAGTCCTTTAAAAGATCTTGGGGCATAGATATGTGTATTTCTTTTGAACAGGTAAAGAAATTGAAGCTCAGAGATGAATTCACTTGGCCAAAATCACACAGTAAGTGGCAGAATTGGGTTTTGCATCCAGATGTCTGATTCCAAAGATAGCATCAATGGGTTTGCCCTGGAAAGGACTTCTGTATCCAGAGGACAGGGATAGAGACAGGTGGAGAGAAGTCCCATCCTGGCATTGCATCGTGTTAATCTCTTTAAAATCAGACTGGAGAAAGCACCAGGCTCAGAGTGTGGCAACTTCAGTTGCTCACCTCTCTCACTCCCCCTGGGGGTCCCCTGGGGTAGGTCATATTTCTCTCTGACATTCTTGGAATATTTAATGATTCATCCTTGGAGCATGAACTTCTTAACTCCTTTCCCATGGAAGAATTTCTTCTTAGCTGCAGGCCTGCATGGAAATGCACAGAACTTACATAAACAAAGAAAGAGGGACACCCTTGGTGCTTCATCTCCTGTTTCCCCCATAAGCATGACTCACTGGAGTCTCATCATTTATTAGCTTGTTCTGGAGACCATCAAGACTGGAAGGGGCCGGAAAGGACCTCATTTTCCACAGAGGGGACTTGGCCAAGGGCATAGACAGAAAAAGGAGCTCAGGACTTGTACCTTGACTCCGAAGCTCTTTGCACTCCCACTTCATAAATTCGTGGTGCCTGACTTAGCGTAATTTACTAACGAATTCAAGATGAGCCAAATATTTCAGTTTGGCCAATGGCATCCGTGTTTTCAAATAATACTTCCCTAATTCTTTTACTAGGGCAGAACAGCTGAGCTGAGTGAGCCCTGGATGACCAATAAAAGAGCAAATCTCCACAAGAAGAAAATTCTCTGGAGGCAGAGCTAATATAATGCTGCCAAAGAGAATTACAAATATTTTCTTCTGCGATGCTCCTAATAACCCTGTGAGGGAGGCATTGTCATCTTCACCTCATAGATAAAGAACTAAGACTCAGAGAAAGTAATTAATTTGCTTAGGGTCTCACAGCTTGTAACAGAGCCAGGATCCAAATCTAGATCAACTTCACTACAAGGCTTGAGGTCTTTTCACAATCCTACAGTTTCCAGAAGTAATTTGGATTTTACAAAAGGTTGAATTTCTCCAGAAGTGCAAGGACTCTTTGATCAGCATCCTGGAGAGGGATTTGTAATTTCTCAGGAGGAAAGAGGGAGGACAGTGATAGCAGCGGTTACACCCCACTCCATTCCCCATGTGCCACCCCTCTGACATCATGGGTGTACAGCTCAGTTCTGGAAGGCCCCACCTAGTGAGGCTCCACCCAGTGGCCCAACGTCATGGAAATGAGCCCATCCTCTGGGCCAGGGGTGTCAGTCCTTGCTCCCAAGGCACAGGATGAAGCCAAAGGCTGCATGAGTTTCAGGCCAGTCATGAGAGCCTAGGACCCAGAGGTAAATGGTTGGAGGCATCCAAGAAATTCCAGTAGTTCCATCTCAGTGACTTAAGATCACAGTTCTGCGGAATATTCCTCAAATGGCTCTCAGCAGCAGTCAGAATAAAGTTTAAACTCTTATCCTGGCATACAAGATCCTTCCTGACCTAGCCCTACCACCTTGCTCCTTCCTGCTCATACCTCTTCTCTAACCACCACCACCAGCATTTCATGCCCTGGCTCTTTTCCTACTGCCTACAATTCTTGTTACTTCTTTGTCTGAATAACTCCAGCCTTTCTTTCAAAATTCAGCCTCTCAGCCACCACACATCCTCTGGGAAGTCTTCTTGAAAGTCCAAGTCTGGATGCAATGCCCATCTTATCAACACAACTATCCTCCATCACGTTGCTCTGTCTGCTTGTCTGCCATCTCCCTTAGAATGTGAGGGACTCCCAGAGCAGGGACTGTATCTTAATAAATGTTGGTGTCCCCGGGGCCTAGGAAAGGTTGGTCCTAGTTTGAACAAAATACCAGGATAACTTGTGGGTATTTCTTATCATCAAAGTGAAAATCCTTTTTATTTCTGGGCACACATAAAGATGATCTGAAACGTTTATTTTCTCATGTTGCCATCCCCCATGCCAGAGTCCAACGGATACAGATATTTGGGATCCAGGGTCTTTCTTCCTTCCTTGTCTATCCTCTTCTTTTTTTACACCCACCTCCTGCCTATACATCCTCCTCCTCTGCTCAGAATCTCAGCTTCAACCCAAAGGGGCAGCAGTAAATCTATAAAGCTTGAGGGTCTTCCAATTCTTCAGAGTGGAACATCAACATTCAAAGCCAAATCAGCATTTTGATTCCTAATATTGACCAAATTTCTTAGGAAATCTTCAATGTGCTTTTGTGCTGACACACCTTTCTGTCTTTATTCTGTCTTACTAACAATCACTTCTCTGCAAAGGATTTATGGCATGAAAAGAAGGAAGTGAGAGGGAAGTCAAATGCTAACTTTTATGGAAAGATTTCATGTAGAAAAGAATGGATGGATAGTTGGATGAATGAACAAATGAAGGACAGGATGTGTTGATGAATAAAAAAGTGAAATGCCCTGGTTTGGCCATGGTCCCTGGTACTGCAGTGCTGACCATGTTTCTGCTTGCTCCCCTGCATGGTTGCTGTCTTGAATCCCAGGGCCCTGAGCTGAAATACTGATTGGGATTCAGTTATTTGCAGAATCCTACCTGATACTGACCACTGTTTCAGACTTCCTAGTATCTCCTAACTCAGTGTTCCATATCCCTAGACTCATGCACTTGTCAGTGTACCCCCTTCTTGTCAAGGAAGTCACAGAGCAGAACAACTCATCAACAGATATTTATGGAGAATCTACTAAATGCCAGGCCCTGTGATTTGCTTTTCTAGACTATAACCTGCTGCTGTCACCACAGTGTCTCATGGTCTAATTGTTCCACTCACCAGATTGAACCTCCCCCTAGAATTTGTAGATGCACCTGTGTACCCATAAAAGGTCTACCCTAAAACCAGCCTCCTCCCTGCCTGCCCAACTTGCTGCATTGTTCAAGACACAACACCCATGAAGCCTGAGGTGTATGGACAAAAATCCCTGAGGGAGCACTTAGGAGTCCCTGATGGTTGTGAGTTTAATGAGGAGGGGGTGTGATGTGAAAGGTGAGCCTTTTATCCTGCTAGGATCATGACAACAAGAGAAGGTCCACGAAGGTGGAGAAGTGCTGGTGTAGCCATTCCTCTCATTTGCTTCTTGTCTTTTTTCCTTCCTACTCCTTTCCTGTCTCTCCTGATTTTAGCTCTCAACTTCGAATGCCCTTTGCTCTCCCTTTAGGCAAAATCCTTCAGAATTCAGTGTCACCTCCTCCTAGAAGTCCTCCCTATGCCCTTCCTACCTGAGTGATGTGCCCACTCACTGTGACAGACACAGAGACATGCCTCCCAGCTGTCAGGAGTGTGGTCAGATCCCCCAGGGTCAGCCTGAGCTGCAGAAAAATGCTTCACCTGGAATCACACACCTGCAGTCACTGGTAGTAAGCACGGCAGGGGCATAAAGGCCCACACTCAAGGGGAGGGGATTACATGAGGACCTAACTACTGGGGGAGGCTGTGGGTTGAATCGTGTCACTCCCACCCCAAAATTTATGTGTTGAAGTCCTAACCCTTAGCACATCAGAGTGTGACCTTATTTGGAGAAAGTCTTTAAAAAGGTAATCAAGTTAAAATGAAACTACTAGGGTGGGCCCTAATCCAATATGACTGGCGTCCTTATAAAATGGGGAAATTTGGAGACAGAGATGCTTACAGGGAGACCACCATGTGAACTTTAGGACAGCTATCTACAAGGGGAGCGGCCTGGAACAGACTCTCCTCACAGGCCTCAGAAGGAACCAACCCTGCCAACACCTTGATCTCAGACTTCTAGCCTACAGAACTGTGAGGCAATAAATTCCCCATTTGTGTGTTACTTTGTTAGGTCAGCACTACCAACTAATACAGGGGAGCACCAGGACCCACTTCAGAAGCTGCCTATCACAGAGGCCTAAAGTCTGGCAGGTTTAGCCTGATGCTGAGGAAAGGGCTGATCTGGGAGTTAAAGTGAGATGGAAATCACAGGTCTTGGTGGTTGATGGACCAAGTGGGGGAGGGAGAGAAAGGGTGTCTGCTGTGCCCACCCTGACGTGTACACAGTGTAGGTAATAGTAGAGAGACCTGGGGGTGTGTGTGAATTAAGCACCATCGTGAATGGAGTTCAAGTTGTTAAAGCCAGGACTGTCGTAGTTCTGATCCCACCAGGAGAAGGTGGCTGCTCCTCCCCATGGCAGAACGGCCTGGCCTTTCAGATCCTGGAGTGTCTGAGGACAGGCGAGGATGTTCTGATTCAGCATCAAATGTTTCTTAAGATTCTATTCTTCGTGGCACTGGAAAAACAGTGGTGAACAATGTTCCTGACTCGCTAATCTGACTAGGACCCGCCAAGCCTCCGACAGCACTCGATCCCTTAATGAATAAAGTACAGGCTCCCTAACACGGCACACACAGCCCTCAACATCCTGGCTCAGGCCTACCCCTCACTTTATGGCCTCTCTGCACTCTCTTCCCACCTCACCTGGCCCCCTCTGTCCCATCCTTGCTGCACTTACTGTCCCAACCATACTGAATTACCTATAAGTTCCTACAGAAAATGGACCATTTCAGGCTTCTGGTTCTTGGCTGCTATTTACTCTCCCTTGATCTTTCTTTCTTTTAAAAAATTTTGCCATCTGCTTGGCTAAATTCTACCTTCCCTTCACCACCAAGCTCTACTTTACTCTGTGGAAGAGAAATATTAATTCTTTTCTATTAGACAATAAGCCATTTGAAGCCAGAATCTTTGTCTTTTCCTTTTTGTACCCCCAGTGCCCAGTACTTGGTCTGTCGTAGAGCATAATCAGTGTTCTGGTTGAAGGAAATGAATAGTTAAAGAAGCCAGGGAGTGAACAGAATGCAGATCTGACGCTGAGAGACAGTAAGTAAACAGGCAGTTCCAATGCAAAGTGCCAGGTACTTTCACAGCTAAATTCTAAACACACGTAGAGAGTAGAACATGTCCAGTTTGCCTAGGGAAAATAGAGACAAAACAGGGAAGATGTCCTGGGGAAGGGGACACTGAAGATCGTGTCTTCATCATGTGCCTTGGGGGAAAGGTATTTCCAGCCAAAGGTATGGGGTGTGCACACCTGCACAGAGACGTGACAGAGCTCACTCCCCAGGGAAACACGTGTCATACGGCATGTGGGTCCTGGCAAGTGATGAGCACAGACAGGTCACAGGCTCCTGCCTGGAATACTACCCTCAGGAGGAGAGGGACTCCAGCCCTGCACACTGAACACAAAGTTCCTTAAGAAGTTAAAAGAGAATGAGCACAGGCCGGGCCTGCTCTGACAGCCACTTGGGACTGCTCCATCCAGGATCCTCAATATCTTTTTCAGGATTTACAAGTTCCTCTTATATTTTTATCAAATTTGAAAGGCCATTTCATTACACTTACCTATTTCCCCCCTTAAGATGAAAAATAGCACATACTGATTTTTTTAAAAAGAAACTACCTTAAAAAAATAAGAAAACCTTGTATCACCACCCATAAATATAACCATGCTTCATATGCTGCCGTATTTTATCTTATTTTTCTAAGTACAATACGAAAAAAAAAATTTGTGTCCCATAGTTGTATCTAATAATATACCCTGAACCAATTTGCATGTTATTTGTTTTGGAAGGAAACTGTTGTGAACACTTCCCTTTTAAGAGAGACTCAGGACACAAGAGGCAGATGGAGAGCAAAGTTACTGAAAACTTTATTACCCAGAGAACGTGGCTTCAGCTGTGCAGCCAAAGGCCTTGTTGCTACCCTCTGAGTAAGATATACCCACACAGCAACAGGTACCAGTGGGCTGGCCCAGCTGCAAAAACCCTGCTCATCCTTACCATACACTCTTGCAGAGAATCTGGGGAAAGGATGGTGAGGGGTGTCTGTGGCAGACGGTTTCTAAAATAGAGAGGGCCCAGAAAGGCCGAGCTGGGCGTGCTCCATTACTATCCCCAGCTTGCCGACAGGGAGAAAAGCTCAAATTCTTCCTCTCACACTTGCTCCTCCTGGGAGAAGGCAGGGTTTTCTCTCCTATCCTTGACCGCCTTCCTTTCCTGGGCCTCACACAAAAAGCCAGAATAATAGGTTAGATAGAGCACCTTTTAGCATATCTGCTGTTGGAAGGCTTCTCTGACAGGCCCCTAATCAGCCCCTGGGTTACCTGTCCCTGCCGTTTGCCTCCAGAGGCATCCTGAACTTCCCTGCATCCCTGGTACTCATCCTTCGGTATTGAAATGACTTCGGTTTATCTATCCTGTAATAAACCATAATGGAAAAGAATATAAAAAAGAATGTATATATAGGTATAGCTGAGTCTCTTTGCTGTACAGCAGAAATTAACACAACATTGTAAATCAACTATACCTCAATTAAAAAACAACTTACCCATCGTCTCCTGTTCTTCCCACACTGTAGTGTGAGTTCCCTGGGAGCAGAGACTCATGACTTTGCTCACTCTTGGGCTCCCAGACCTTTGAGGAGAGCCTGGTACAGATCCGGAATCACTGCTTGAGGCGGGCACAAAGGAACACACCTAACTTCCTCTAAGTTCCTATTTCTTTTTCTTTTTTTTACATCTTTATTGGAGTATAATTGCTTTACAATGGTGTGTTAGTTTCTGCTTTATAACAAAGTGAATCAGTTATACATATACATATGTTCCCATATCTCTTCCCTCTTGCATCTCCCTCCCACCCACCCTCCCTATCCCACCCCTCTAGGTGGTCACAAAGCACCGAGATGATCTCCCTGTGCTATGTGGCTGCTTCCCAGTAGCTATCTATTTTACATTTGGTAATGTATATACGTCCATGCCACTCTCTCACTTTGTCACAGCTTACCCTTCCCCCTCCCCATATCCTCAAGTCCATTCTCTAGTAGGTCTGTGTCTTTGTACCTGTCTTACCCCTAGGTTCTTCATGATATATTTTTTTTCTTAAATTCCATATATGTGTTAGCATATAGTATTTGTCTTTCTCTTTCTGACTTACTTCACTCTGTATGACAGACTCTGGGTCCATCCACTTCATTACAAATAGCTCAATTTCGTTTCTTTTTACGGCTGAGTAATATTCCATTGTATATATGTGCCACATCTTCTTTATACATTCACCGATGATGGACACTTAGGTTGTTTCCGTCTCCTGGCTATTGTAAAGAGAGCTGCAGTGAACATTTGGTACATGACTCTTTTTGAATTATGGTTTTCTCAGGGTATATGCCCAGTAGTGGGATTGCTGGGTCGTATGGTAGTTCTATTTTTTAGTTTTTTAAGGAATCTCCATACTGTTCTACATAGTGGCTGTATCAATTTACATTCCCACCAACAGTACAAGAGAGTCCCCTTTTCTCCACACCATCTCCAGCATTTATTGTTTGCAGATTTTTTGATGATGGCCATTCTGACTGGTGTGAGATGATATCTCATTGTAGTTTTAATTTGCATTCCTCTAATGATTAATGATGTTGAGCATTCTTTCATGTGTTTGTTGGCAATCTGTATCTCTTCTTTGGAGAAATGTCTATTTAGGTCTTCTGCCCATTTTTGGATTGGGTTATTTGTTTTTTTTGTTATTGAGCTGCATGAGCTGCTTGTAAATTTTGGAGATTAATCCTTTGTCAGTTGCTTCATTTGCAAATATTTTCTCCCATTCTGAGGGCTGTCTTTTGGTCTTGTTTATGGTTTCCTTTGCTGTGCAAAAGCTTTGAAGTTTCATTAGGTCCCATTTGTTTATTTTTGTTTTTATTTCCATTTCTCTAGGAGGTGGGTCAAAAAGGATCTTGCTGTGATTTATGTCATAGTGTTCTGCCTATGTTTTCCTCTAAGAGTTTGACAGTTTCTGGCCTTACATTTAGGTCTTTAATACATTTTGAGTTTATTTTTGTGTATGGTGTTAGGGAGTGATCTAATCTCATACTTTTACATGTACCTGTCCAGTTTTCCCAGCACCACTTATAGAAGAGGCTGTCCTTTCTCCACTGTACATTCCTGCCTCCTTTATCAAAGATAAGGTGACCATATGTGCGTGGGTTTATCTCTGGGCTTTCTATCCTGTTCCATTGATCTATCTTTCTGTTTTTGTGCCAGTACCATACTGTCTTGATTACTGTAGCTTTGTAGTATAGTGTGAAGTCAGGGAGCCTGATTCCTCCAGCTGTTTTTCATTCTCAAGATTGCTTTGGCTATTCGGGGTCTTTTGTGTTTCCATACAAATTGTGAAATTTTTTGTTCTAGTTCTGTGAAAAATGCCAGTGGTAGTTTGATAG
The DNA here is from genome assembly GCF_000442215.2 of Lipotes vexillifer. NCBI lineage: Eukaryota > Metazoa > Chordata > Mammalia > Artiodactyla > Lipotidae > Lipotes > Lipotes vexillifer. The sequence continues at coordinate 2,866,186 of NW_006789324.1, read as the reverse complement.
GGATTGCATTGAATCTGTAGATTGCTTTGGGTAGTAGAGTCATTTTCACAATGTTGATTCTTCCAATCCAAGAACATGGTATATCTCTCCATCTATTTGTATCATCTTTAATTTCTTTCATCAATGTCTTATAATTTTCTGCATACAGGTCTTTTCTCTCCTTAGATATGTTTTTTCCTAGACATATTTTTCTTTTTGTTGCAATGGTAAATGGGAGTGTTTTCTTGATTTCTCTTTCATATTTTTCATCATTAGTGTGTAGGAATGCCAGAGATTTCTGTGCATTAATTTTGTATCCTGCTACTTTACCAAATTCATTGATTAGCTCTAGTAGTTTTCTGGTAGCATCTTTAGGATTCTCTATGTATAGTATCATGTCATCTGCAAACAGTGACAGCTTTACTTCTTCTTTTCCGATTTGGATTCCTTTTATTTCCTTTTCTTCTCTGATTGCTGTGGCTAAAACTTCCAAAACTATGTTGAATAAGAGTGGTGAGAGTGGGCAACCTTGTCTTGTTCCTGACCTTAGTGGAAATGCTTTCAGTTTTTCGCCATTGAGGATGATGTTGGCTGTGGGCTTGTCATATACGGCCTTTATTATATTGAGGAAAGTTCCCTCTACACCTACTTTCTGCAGGGTTTTTATCATAAATGGGTGTTGAATTTTGTCAAAAGCTTTCTCTGCATCTATTGAGATGATCATATGGTTTTTCTCCTTCAATTTGTTAATATGGTTAATCACATTGATAGATTTGCGTATATTGAAGAATCCTTGCATTCCTGGAATAAACCCCACTTGATCATGGTGTATGATCCTTTTAATGTGCTGTTGGATTCTGTTTGCTAGTATTTTGTTGAGGATTTTTGCATCTATGTTCATCAGTGATATTGGCCTGTAGTTTTCTTTCTTTGTGACATCCTTGTCTGGTTTTGGTATCAAGGTGATGGTGGCCTCGTAGAATGAGTTTGGGAGTGTTCCTCCCTCTGCTATATTTTGGAAGAGTTTGAGAAGGATAGGTGTTAGCTCTTCTCTAAATGTTTGATAGAATTCGCCTGTGAAGCCATCTGGTCCTGGGCTTTTGTTTGTTGGAAGATTTTTAATCACAGTTTCAATTTCAGTGCTTGTGATTGGTCTGTTCATATTTTCTATTTCTTCCTGATTCAGTCTTGGCAGTTTGTGCATTTCTAAGAATTTGTCCATTTCTTCCAGATTGTCCATTTTATTGGCATAGAGTTGCTTGTAGTAATCCCTCATGATTTTTTTTATTTCTGCAGTGTCAGTTGTTACTTCTCCTTTTTCATTTCTAATTCTATTGATTTGAGTCTTCTCCCTTTTTTTCTTGATGAGTCTGGCTAATGGTTTATCTATTTTGTTTATCTTCTCAAAGAACCAGCTTTTAGTTTTATTGATCTTTGCTATTGTTTCCTTCATTTCTTTTTCATTTATTTCTGATCTGATTTTTATGATTTCTTTCCTTCTGCTAACTCTGGGGTTTTTTTGTTCTTCTTTCTCTAATTGCTTGAGGTGCAAGGTTAGGTTGTTTATTCGAGATGTTTCCTGCTTCTTAAGGTGGGCTTGTATTGCTATAAACTTCCCTCTTAGAACTGCTTTTGCTGCATCCCATAGGTTTTGGGTCGTTGTATCTCCATTGTCATTTGTTTCTAGGTATTTTTTAATTTCCTCTTTGATTTCTTCAGTGATCACTTCGTTATTAAGTAGTGTATTGTTTAGCCTCCATGTGTTTGTATTTTTTACAGCTCTTTTCCTATAATTGATATCTAGTCTCATGGCGTTGTGGTCGGAAAAGATACTTGATATAATTTCAATTTTCTTAAATTTACCAAGGCTTGATTTGTGACCCAAGATATGATCTATCCTGGAGAATGTTCCATGAGCACTTGAGAAAAATGTGTATTCTGTTGTTTTTGGATGGAGTGTCCTATAAATATCAATTAAGTCCATCCTGTTTAATGTATCATTTAAAGCTTGTGTTTCCTTATTTATTTTCATTTTGGATGATCTGTCCATTGGTGAAAGTGGGGTGTTGAAGTCCCCTACTATGAATGTGTTACTGTCGATTTCCCCTTTTATGGCTGTTAGTTTTTGCCTTATGTATTGAGGTGCTCCTTTGTTGGGTGCATAAATATTTACAATTGTTATATCTTCTTCTTGGATCGATCCCTTAATCATTATGTAGTGTCCTTCTTTGTCTCTTCTGATAGTCCTTATTTTAAAGTCTATTTTGTCTGATATGAGAATTGCTACTCCAGCTTTCTTTTGGTTTCCATTTGCATGGAATATCTTTTTCCATCCCCTTACTTTCAGTCTGTATGTGTCTCTAGGTCTGAAGTGGGTCTCTTGTAGACAGCATATATATGGGTCTTGTTTTTGTATCCATTCAGCCAATCTGTGTCTTTTGGTGGGAGCATTTAGTCCATTTACATTTAAGGTAATTATCGATATGTATGTTCCTATTCCCATTTTCTAAATTGTTTTGGGTTCGTTATTATAGGACTTTTCCTTCTCTTGTGTTTTTGTCTAGAGAAGTTCCTTTAGCATTTGTTGTAAAGCTGGTTTGGTGGTGCTGAACTCTCTCAGCTTTTGCTTGTCTGTAAAGGTTTTAATTTCTCCATCAAATCTGAATGAGATCCTTGCTGGGTAGAGTAATCTTGGTTGCAGGTTTTTCTCCTTCATCACTTTCAGTATGTCCTGCCACTCCCTTCTGGCTTGTAGAGTTTCTGCTGAGAGATCAGCTGTTAACCTTATGGGGATTCCCTTGTGTGTTATTTGTTGTTTTTCCCTTGCTGCTTTTAATATGCTTTCTTTGTATTTAGTTTTTGACAGTTTGATTAATATGTGTCTTGGCGTATTTCTCCTTGAATTTATCCTGTATGGGACTCTCTGTGCTTCCTGGACTTGATTAACTATTTCCTTTCCCATATTAGGGAAGTTTTCAACTATAATCTCTTATCTCTTCAAATATTTTCTCAGTCCCTTTCTTTTTCTCTTCTTCTTCTGGAACCCCTATAATTCGAATGTTGGTGCGTTTAATGTTGTCCCAAAGGTCTCTGAGACTGTCCTCAGTTCTTTTCATTCTTTAGTCTGCTCTGCAGTAGTTATTTCCACTATTTTATCTTCCAAGTCACTTATCCTTTCTTCTGCCTCAGTTATTCTGCTATTGATCCCTTCTAGAGTATTTTTCATTTCATTTATTGTGTTGGTCATCATTGTCTGTTTCATCTTTATTTCTTCTAGGTCCTTGTTAACTGCTTCTTGCATTTTGTCCATTCTATTTCCAAGATTTTGGATCATCTTTACTATCATTATTCTGAACTGTTTTTCAGGTAGACTGCCTATTTCCTCTTCATTTGTTAGGTCTGGTGCGTTTTTATCTTGCTCCTTCATCTGCTGTGTGTTTTTCTGTCTTCTCATTTTGCTTATCTTACTGTGATTGGGTTCACCTTTTTGCAGGCTGCAGGTTCGTAGTTCCCGTTGTTTTTGGTGTCCGTCCCCAGTGGCTAAAGTTTGTGCAGTGGGTTGTGTAGGCTTCCTGGTGGAGGGGACTAGTGCCTGTGTTGTGGTGGATGAGGCTGGATCTTGTCTTTCTGGTGGGCAGGTCCCCATCTGGTGGTGTGTTTTGGGGTATCTGTGGCCTTATTATGATTTTAGGCAGCCTCTCTGCTAATGGGTGGCGTTGTGTTCCTGTCTTGCTAGTTGTTTGGCATAGGGTGTCCAGCACTGTAGCTTGCTGGTCGTTGAGTGAAACTGGGTGTTGGTGGTGAGATGGAGATTTCTGGGAGATTTTTGCCGTTTAATATTAACGTGGAGCTGGGATGTCTCTTGTGGACCAGTGTCCTGAAGTTGGCTCTCCCATGTCAGAGGCACAGCACTGACTCCTGGCTGCAGCACGGCTCAGAATAAAAGGGAGAAAAAGTAGAAAGAAAGAAAGAAGGAAAGAGGATAAAAGAAAATAAAGTAAAGTAAGGTAACATAAAATAAAGTTATTAAAATAAAAAAATAATTATTAAGAAAAAGAAATTTTTTTTAAGTAAAAGAAACAAACAAAAAAAACTGGACAGATAGAACCCTAGGACAAATGGTGAAAGCAAAGCTATACAGACAAAATCTCACACAGAAGCATACAGATACACACTCACAAAAAGAGGAAAAGGGGAAAAAATAAGAAATCTTGCTCTCAAAGTCCACCTCCTCATTTTGGCATGATTCATTGTCTATTCAGGTATTCCACAGATGCAGGGTACATCAAGCTGATTGTGGAGATTTAATGCGCTGCTCCTGAGGCTGTTGGGAGAGGTTTCCCTTTATCTTCTTTGTTCGCACAACTCCCGGGGTTCATCTTTGGATTTGGCCCCGTCTCTGCGTGTAGGTCACCGGAGGGTGTTTGTTCTTCGCCCAGACTGGACGGGGTTAAAGAAGCTGCTGATTCGGGGGCTCCGGCTCACTCAGGCCCGGGGGGAGGGAGGGGTATGGAGTGCGGGGCGAGCCGTCGTGACCTTGCACCAGCTTGAGGCGCGCCTTGCGTTCTCCTGGGGAAGTTGTCCCTGGATCCCGGGACCCTGGCAGTGGTGGGCTGCATAGGCTCCTGGGAGGGGGGTGTGGATAGTGACCTGTGCTGGCACACAGGCTTCTTGGTGGCGGCAGCAGCAGCCTTAGCGTCTCATGCCCGTCTCTGGGGTCCGCGCTTTTAGCCGCGGCTCGCGCCGGTCTCTGGAGCTCCTTTAAGCAGCGCTCTTAATCCCCTCTCCTCGTGCACCAGGAAACAAAGAGAGAAGAAAAAGTCTCTTGCCTCTTCGGCAGGTCCAGACATTTCCTCGGACTCCCTCCCGGCTAGCCGTGGTGCACTAACCCCTTCAGGCTGTGTTCAAGCCTCCAGTCCTCTCCCTGCGCTCCAGCCCGAGCCTCAGCTCGCAGCCCCGCCCACCCCCGCGGGTGAGCAGACAAGCCTCTCGGGCTGGTGAGCGCCGGTCGGCCCTGATCCTCTGTGCGGGAATCTCTCCGCTTTGCCCTCCGCACCCCTGTTGCTGCGCTCTCCTCCGTGACTCCCAAGCTTCCCCCCTCAGCCACCCGCGGTCTCCGCCCGCGAAGGGGCTTCTAGTGTGTGGAAACCTTTCCTCCTTCACAGCTCCCTCCCACTGGTGCCGGTCCCGTCCCTATCCTTTTGTCTCTGTTTATTCTTTTTTCTCTTGCCCTACCCAGGTACATGGGGAGTTACTTGCCTTTTGGGAGGTCTGAGGTCTCCTGCCAGCGTTCAGTAGGTGTTCTGTAGGAGCTGTTCCACGTGTAGATGTATTTCTGGTGTATCTGTGGGGAGGAAGGTGATCTCCGCGTCTTACTCCTCCGCCATCTTCCCCCTCTCCTCCTAAGTTCCTATTTCTTGCTCAGTCTGTCCCTTGGTGTCACCTGTCTGATGAAGTCACACACTCAGGACAGGTAAGTCCGGTGACTGCAGAAGGGTGGGAGCCTGCACAGCTGGGTCAAGCCCAATGGCAGAGCCCCCAGAGGGCCTGCTGGAGCATGCGTGATGAACCACATCTCCAGGCCTGGTATTAGACCCCTTTAATTTCGTTTTGAAAACATGTGGTTTTGTCCTTGTTCAAATATTGATTTTAGGTAACTTGAGCCTGGCAGAAAAGACCTCTGCCAAAGTCAGTGGGGCTCTTGGTTGCCTTAATGACATTTCTGTGTATTTGTATAACAGGGGCCGGCGGTCGAGTCGTCACTCCCTGGGAAGATTTACGGGACTTTACACTCTGGAAGATATAGAGGCAAACTGTTGATGAAGGCCCAGGGCATAAATCAGACCCACTCAGACCAACAAAGGACACTTCGGAAACTTTGCCAACTGCCTCTCTCCTGGTGTGAGTGAGGGGTTTGGATTAGGTCAGCTGGTTCTGACGTGGGCTCCCTACAGCCCTAACATTTCAAGGAGCGGTTGGAGGCAGGCAGAGAAGAGGACTGGGTGGGTTGCGGAGCCAGCAGGGTTCCGTGACCTTCCAGAACTTCATCAGTTTTATAATTATGGTTCTGACTAGATCTCTGCAGGTAACAATAGAAAAACAGAAAACCACCAGAGTAGTAGACTCTCTTTTTTTTGTTGTTGTTTTTTTTTGTTTTTTGAATTTTATTTTATATTTTTTATACAGCAGGTTAGTAGTAGACACTTGACATGCCTTCCAGACCTAAAATTCTCATACTGAATTACCCTGGGTCCTAATGGGAAACAGATGACTCATTGGAATGGGGTTATTGAGGACAGTTTAACAAAGGAACTATTAACAAAGGTATGAATGAAATTAAAGGAAACAAACAAGGGTAACGGGGCCCTTAGAGAGAGTAGGAGCTGTGCGGCAGCTTCAGCAGTGAGTTACCTGATGGGAATTGAGGCCTTTGGTAGAGGAGCACAACCACTGCCAACCTGTGGCCTCGCAGGAGGGAGCAGGGAATAAATACTCTGACCTTTCTCACTTGCTCTCAAATCTCTTGAGGTTGCCTCCCATTGGCCAAACCCAAGTGGAAGCCAGAGGGTTGAGGGGGACCGTGGAGGCCAGGCTTCTGGGGCCCAGAGAAACTGAGGTGGAAAGGGGATTTGCAAGCGTGAATGGAAACTACCCAGTTTATATCAGGAGTTTTGCAGATTAGTACAAGATGTCAGGAAGTAGAGGGCCCTGCTTCTCCTCCACCCTCTGTCCATCGCCAGCCTTCAGCCAGGCATCTCACATCTTCAGCTACTTTGTTTCTGCTTTTAACCCAAGAGGAGCTTGGCGATTTCTTCACATCTTTTCCTGTGTTGTGAAACACCATATCTGCCTGAATAGGGAAATGCTGGTTAGTAGAGTTTAAAGAGAAACAGTGAAGGATATTAACTAAGATCCTGGACCTTGAGATCATACACTATTTCTTAATAGCTGGGTGACTTTGGGCAAGTGATGTCACTTCTTAGAGCCTCAGCTTCTCACCTGTGAAATGGAGATAATCATATCACCTTACAGCATTGGAGCAATGATAAAATGAATTTAAACATGTGATGAATGCACTTAGAGTGAAGCACGTGGTTAGGAATCAATAGGCAGCAGTTATTCCCGGCTAAGAATTCATTCATATACGCAGCAGTAGTCAAGTTCTCATTCCCTATTAGTCTTTGCATTCTTGTCTCCTCTCTGTCCCCAACTTTCCTGGTCAAAAATCTCACAATTTGGAGGGAGTTTTCTTGGGTTAACACCAAAAGACATTTAATGAGATAACCTGTAACCCTTGAGCTGACCAGGTTAACTCTTCAAATTCTGCCCTTGGGAACATCCTGTCACCCATCCAGGACTCAGGTCCTCCAGCTCTGCCATTCTTGTCATCACAACAAACCATGGCATCTTTATGGCACACCAAAGTGTCCTGGAGCCCTAGCTGAGCACAGCAGTTTCCTGTTTTCTCTCTTTAGGTTTGAGAGGTTCATCCAGGGCAGGTTGGCCCCGGCTGTGCCCCTTGGCACATACAATCCCAGCTCCATTCAAAGCCAAAACAGAGAGACGTGGACACTGGTGACCTAAGGCAAGGGCTTCCTTCTCCTCGTTCTACCAAAGGCCTCTCCCCTGGGACCTGCAGAGACAAATTACCAGTTCACATCTCAGTAGCTGGCCCTGGCTGTAAGTCCGCACAATTTACCTTGGCTCTCACTGGCACTGAGAATGAGGTCACAGAAGGAGGGAGACAATGGAGAGGACCTCTAGAAGGACAGCAATAAAACATGCCTTCAGGAGGCGCGAGAGAACCCTTGAGTCATGGGGTCCTTGGCAGCTGTCTTTGAGAGGTAAATAACTTCAAAAAGTCCTTGACTGGAAGATAAAATGTGTGCTTTTATGCATACCGAAGGCCATCTCTAGACTCTTCTCTCATTTATTTTTATGGAATCAATTTCCTTAAGGCTCAGGAGTATGGTATGGTAAAATGAACCAGAACTGTGTTGGCAAGAGGAAAGATAGCAGATTTCCAGAGCCAGACGGCCTATGGTGGGCTAGGAAATCCAGTCCATGCTCCAAGATTCTCCTCCTCACTCCCCATGTGCCAGCTGTGCTGGACTTCTCCCACCAAACTTTCCCAAGACTTGTACCCTCTGAGTCCCTCTTCTGGAAAGCTCTTCCTCATCACTCTTCCTCTGGCTGATTCCTGTACATTCTTCAAATCTCAATGTATATGTCATTCTTCAGGGTCCTTCCCTATTTCACTTCTTTTTTCTTTTCTCCTTCCTGATAGCTGAAATGCAGTTGTGATTACTGGAGTTTGAGCAGCCATTTTGGACCATGAGGTAAAAGTTAAAGCTGTAGATGGCAGAACTGTAAGATAGAAAGAGTGTAGATCCCTGAAGTTGTCGTAAAGTTGCCTACCAGTTCTGAATTTCCCACCTCTGGATTTCTTTTTTTTTTAATTGAGGTAAAATTTATGTAACATAAAATTGGCCATTAACCATTTTAAAGTGTACAATTCAGTGGCACTTAGTATATTCACTAGGTTGTGAAATGATCACATCTATCTAGTTCCAAGATATATTAATCACCCCAAAAGGAAACACCGTACCCGTTAAGCGGTCACTCTCCATTCCCTCCTTCCCTCAGTCACTGGAAACCATGAGTCTGCTTTCAGTCTCTATGGATTTGCCTATTATGGACATTTCATGTACATAGAATCATAGTATATGTGACCATTTGTGTCTGGTTTCTTTCATTTAGCATAATGTTTTAGAGATTCATGCACATCGGATGGATTATATATCGGTATTCTGTTCCTTTTAATGGATGAATAATAGTTCCTTATATGTATATACGACATTTGTTTATCTGTTCATCTGTTAATGGACATTTGGGTTGTTTCCACTTTTTGACTACTGTGAATAGTGTTGCTATAGACGTTTGTGTACAAGTATCTCTAGATTTCTTTGACACAAGACAGGAGTACGTTTCTGTTTATTTAACCCATTGTTGTTTGGAGTTTTGTCATTCTCAACTGTTCATACTTTTAGCTGATACAAGGGATCTAGCAATTACAATTTAAAAAAATTGTACTTCCTCCTTATCTACCCTGTCTAGAAGTAGAGACTATTAAGAAGCAGAAAGATCTATGTTATCATTTTCTCTCCACCAACATTTCCTGTGTTTCTTTGGGCCTCAGCACCTTTATCTATAAAATAGGGATAAACAGGCCCTTGAAAGCAGAGGTCTAAACCAGATAATCTCTACTGGTCTCTTGTGTTTGATTCTTCAAAGTATGTTTTGAAAGGGCTAGGGGTTACAGGAAACAGCATGAAACCCATTGAAATGTCATGTCACTTTCTTTGGAACACTTTCCCAGTTTCATCCCCTTCCATTGTCCTTGAGCTGGATTTTTTGCTTTCATCTCCCTGCCCTGTCACACTTCTAAAGCTGCATTTTTCACAGTCCATCTTAAATTTGTTGTATACATATCTGTTTTCTTGGTAGAGCCTACAGTCTTTGAAAATAAGTCCTTTAAATGCAGTCTGCTCTTCCAAACAAAGCAACACATAAAAGCCAAGCACAGCAACAACGTATATTCTGGGTGTTTCTTCTCACCCAACTCCTTATCAGTCCCCAGGCCTTCTGATCTCTTGGGCCTTGGTATCTATGTTTTGGCATCTCTTCCAGTTCTCCCTGATGAAGATATTATTCTTTCAGTCGCCAGTCTTGTCCCTACCCAATTCCATCCGATCATTTGAGCCACAGCTATGGCTTAGAGCCATGCCATATTCTAGGCTGTTGCCTTGGACCATGAAACTCTCGACTGCTGGTTCAGTCCCTGCCCCCAGTGGAAAGGAGTTCAGGAAGGTTCTAAGTCATAGGTGCTCAGAAAATACTTGTTGAAGGAATTTTTAAAAGAAAGAAAGACCTCAGTTGATCTAAGTTTTGTTTTGTTTTGTTTTACCAAGGAATAAAACCTAGAGGCAAAGCCCAGTCCTGGTCCTTGTGGTAATCTGGGTTGAAGATGAGTAAAACAATTAGAATTCTTTAGTGTAAGTCTGAAGATGTATTTCTAGTTCCTCTATTTCTCTCTAAACTAACCATCTCTCCCTTCCCCCGAAACTAGTCAATTCTTGGCATATGCAAAGGATATATTGAATGAATTAAACTTGGAAACTTTTAAAAGTTAGTAATAGGGTATATGCAAAGTAGTGGGATCACTGGGTCATATGGTAGATCTATTTTTAGTTTTTTCAGGAACCTCCATACTGTTCTCCATAGTGGCTCTATCAGTTTACATTCCCACCAACAGTGCAAGAGGGTTCCCTTTTCTCCACACCCTCTCCAGCATTTATTATTAGTAGGTTTTTGATGATGGCCATTCTGACCAGTGTGAGGTGATACCTTATATGGAATCTAAAAAAAATGTTTCTGATGAACCCATGGGCAGGACATGAATAAAGACACAGACGTAGAGAATGGACTTGAGGACTCGGGGAGGGGAAATGGTAAACTGGGACGAAGTGAGAGAGTAGCATTGACATATATACACTACCAAATGTAAAATAGATAGCTAGTGGGAAGCAGCTGCATAGCACAGGGAGATCAGCTCCGTGCTCTGTGACCACCTAGAGGGGTGAGATAGGGAGGGTGGGAGGGAGATGCAAGAGGGAGGGTATATGGGGATATATGTATGTGTATAGCTGATTCACTTTGTTATACAGCAGAAAGCAACACAACATTGTAAAGCAATTATACTCCGATAAAGATGTTTTTAAAAAGTTAATAATAGCTAATGTGTATATTATACAAGTGCTTATCACATGCCAGGCACGATGAAAATTCCTTTATATGGATCTCATTTATTCCTTGCAAAACCCTATGTGGTAGATACTTTAATTATGTTTATTTTATATCTGAGAACACTGAAGCTTCTTGGACAGGCTAGGTAACTTGCCCAAAATCTCATGGCTAATAAGTGAGGAGGCCATGGTTTCATTCAGGTCATCTGATTTTAGTCTACACACACAACTACTCTTCTATACTCAAATGAAATTTGAATTTATGCAAGTATTTCCATGCATTCATTCATCCATTCATCAAGCTTGTACTGAGTGTCTCTGCTCAGTCACTTGCTTGGGATAAAGAGATAACTAAGATGGGCTTCTATGCAGAGCATAGAAATAGGAAGAATTTCAACATTATTTCTGGCACACCTCAAGACTCCCTAATCCTCAGCTTCAATCACAAGATATTTTTTAATGGTGAAATCCTTTTGACACCCTCCATCTCTTTAATAATGAAGTTAATAAGTGTAGTAGGAATACTACTACTTAAATATCCCTACGTGTAGCTGAATAATAGAGCTCAAAGGTATCAGGCCCTAATCCCTAGTATCTGTAAATGTTACTTCATGTAGCAAAGACATTGTAGATGTGATTAAATTAAAATTTTGAGATGAGGAGATTATTTTGGATTATCTGGGGGGGCCCTAAATGCAATCAAAAGTGTTCTTATAAGAGGAATATAGAGGGAGATTTGACTACACACAGAAGAGGGGAAGGCAATATGATCACAGGGGTAGAGACTGAGGTGATGAAGCCATGGGCCAAGGAATTGTGGCAGCCATCAGAAGCTGGAAGAGGCAAGGAATAGATTTTCCCCTGGAACTTCTAGAGAGACACCCTAATTTTGGATTTCAGATCCCTGGACCTTTTAAGCAACAAGAAACTACACCAAGTTAGCATACTTTGCTGCTTTGATGACCTCTGGGATCACTAGACCAGGACAAGTATGAAACACACAAAGTAGAAAATTGAGTTTCAAACAAATTAACTTGCCCAGGGTCACATGGCTAGCAGACAATGGAGCTGAGATTAAAACCTACTTCTGATAAACTTTGGAGTTTTGAAAATCACTTTAAAGTTTATAACCACCTTTATTTAACTACCTTTTAAAAGTTTTCATGGGAGCCCAGAGCAGATTTTATTCCTTTTTAAAAATATATGTAGATAGGGCAGCTGAGGTTCAGCAAGGTGAAAGGACAGGCCATAAGTCACAATAGAGGAGCTGAGACTGGATTCCATTTGGGTCTTTGGATTCCCCACCCCTGGTCCCACACCCTCTGGCCTGTGGTGGGTTCAGATGATGAATGAGGCGGTCCTGTCATGAGTTTCCTGCAAGCCAGGTTGCAGGCACCCCCAGCTTATCAGTCTAACCTTTGGTTTTTCACAGCAAACCCCTCTGTGGAGGAAGCTGCCAGCAGGAGGCCAAGGCTCTGTATTGTCCTTATTTAGAATTGCTTTCACTTAAAGTGACTGTGCTCTTGCAAAACATGTTTATTCTGGTTTCCTCTCCCCACTGGCTGCTTGACTAGTGGGAGCCCAGAGCACAGCAACTCCAGCTATCAGACCTGGGCCAGGCAGGGCAGGGCCAGAAAGAAAATATAAGACTCCAGAGAGAGGGCACAGGAGGGCCTAATTTCCCTTCCCAAGTTGTGTGCCAGACAGGATGGACACCCTCTCTTTGGGGTATTGCTGTGGGCCCTGGAGAGAATGGGCCATTCAAAATATACCCCTGCTGAGACCGACCTCAACTTAGAGAGTGCAGAGAACTTAGGGATAGAGCTTTACTTACTTGAAATCCAAACAGTTTTACAGTAAAAATAACACTAATAATAATAATGATAGTTCTAATAATATAGTAACTTCCTTTTCTTCAGTACTTACTATCAACCAAGCAAGCTACTAAATATGTAGTTTACTTTGTTTAATCCTCAGGATAGCCATATTAGATATGTACTTTTAATAACCTTGCTTAGTAGACAAGGAAGCTGAGGCTTAGAGAGGTCAAGGTCATATGGCTGGTAAACCACAGGAACTGAGATTTGAAGCCAGGTCTGTCTGTGTCTAGAGTGTATTTTATGCAACACTCCTCTTTAGGGACCCCCTTTGTAGAAGAGTGAGGTTCACAGAGCAGAGTGACTTGCCCAAGGTCATGAGGTAAATTCCAGCAGAGCTCATTTTCCAGGATTCCAGAACAATGTTCTTTTCAACAGGTTTACCCTTATGTAAACTGTAACTTTAAAAAGAAGAAAAAGCAGTTCAAGACTTCTCACTTGCTGTCATTTGAAAGGCTTGTTCTCCCCTCCCCTTATCCCTTCTAATCCCATTTTCAAGATGTTATTGTCTTTGGGACAGTACATTTCTTCCATGGGCATATCTGGGTATAAGTTGGCAGTGAGAGGAGAAAGAAAGCTCTGGAATTGAAGGAGAGGGGACCTGCCAAGTTCACTGTAACAGCTTTACATGGAGAACATTTTATGAAACATGTTTCCTGGAGTCATCTTACAGAAGAGTCTCCTCACTCTTCTGGGGAGTATCCCCATTTTACGGTTGAGTAGAGTGAAGTTCAGAGGCAGTATGTCATTTGTCCCCAGCCAACAGCTGGTAAAGGGGTAGAGCTGGTCCTCCAACCTGAGTCTTCTGACTGCCTGGTGATAGGGAACAGAAACACTGTACACAAGCTGGGTGTCTGCCAGGCCAGAGAGCCCCCTCCCCAGCCATCATTCCACTTTGTTATCATTTGGAAATGAGAGTATGTTGCCAATTCTAGTCTTGCTCTGGAGAGGGAAGGAGAGGGGAAAGGGAAGATTCTCAAGTGAGTTTTCTTCATAGTAGGGGAAAGGGTGATAGTTGGGGAGGAAAGCAACCCAGAAAACAATAAAATAATTCTTCTCCTCTCAAGTCACTCCCTCATGGGATCTAGAGCACATATTTTCCAATAACCTTTTTAAAACGTGTGCCATGCACAGAGGGGTGTAGTCTTCATCCCGGGGACTGGCCCTGTGTTGAGCTGACACAAATGTCAATATCTGCATGGAGAGTGGAGTCAACAATTAAAGGGGGTGGGTGAGTGGATGGGGGTGGCGGGGGAGGGGCTGGACAGGGCTATAATCCTTCCCTGTCCAGTGGACCAGGAAGTGAAGATTTCTTTAGGGGCCAGCCCGAGTCTGTCCATTGGGTATCTGGTTCCCTTTCCCTTCCCCCATGGTTTCTGTCTTACTCTCATTCTAATTTTCTTCTGCTTATGATGCCCTTCCAGGAATGTCACAGTTTTTGACAAGGTTCACCTTTGGCCTTTCAAAGGCGATATGACACCAGTTGAATGAGGATCAAAAAGCTATATTCACAATCTTCTGATTCCCTCTAAGTTTTCTTTTTATCTTCTTTATTCCCTCTAATTTATCTGCCTTGTGGCAAACAGTGTGATCAGCCTCCTCTCGCTAGAGTATGAAGGGAAGCCATGGGCATTTTGCTGAAAGTAAGCTTTGATTTTATCATCTATGTAATGGACATGATAATCTTGGCCTTTCCTATCTCATGTGCTATTGAAGATCAAAGAAATATGGAAAGTTTAAAAACTCTAGGACTTCCCTGGTGACGGAGTGGTTAAGAATCTGCCTGCCAATGCAGGGGTCATGGGTTCGAGCCCTGGTCCGGAAAGATGCCACAGGCCGCAGAGCAGCTAAGCCCATGTGCCACAACTACTGAGCCTGCGCTCTAGAGCCCACGAGCCACACTACTGAACCCGCATGCCACAACTACTGAAGCCTGTGCACCTAGAGCCCGTGCTCCGCGACAAGAGAAGCCACCGCAATGAAAAGCCCGCGCACTGCAACGAAGAGTAGCCCCTGCTCGCTGCAGCTAGAGAAAGCCCACGCGCGGCAATGAAGACCCAACGCAACCAAAAATAAATAAATAAATTAATTAAAAAAATAAAATAAACTCTCTAAAGTGCTAGAAAAAGTGCTAAAATATGAACAGACTATGATCTGCAGATTTCCCTCCCCTAATGGAAAAAAGTCCTAAGTAGTCATTAATTTTGTAAATTGTTGGTACCCAGGATCTCCTCTCTGCTTCTTCGAGTAGACTACAAAGGATAGATATGTGGGCAGTGAGGGTGGGGGTAATGGGTAGGAAGGTGCTTCCGAGGTTGACGTGACTTTCAGGTCCCAGAGCTGCCATTTGCTAGCTGTTTGTGCTAAGCAAAGCACTTACTGTTTTCAAGGTCCAGTTTCCCAATCTGTAAAGTGGGACTACAATGCCTACCTCACAGCGTTTTTGTGAAACTTAATAAGAAACAAACATGGCTGCCAAATACTGAGCACTTGGTTTGTATCAGCTACTTGAATTAATGACCTCAGCACTCACAGTGTCTTAGAAACCCATGTGTCATTAGACTATCTCTAGATTAAGGGGATCTGAAGCTCAGAGGTGTTCAGCAATTCACTGAGAATCATAAAGGGAGTAGAAGAGCTAGAATTCTAACACAGATCTGTTTATTCCAAAATCTGGTAACATCTCACTACCTCACTTTGCCTTTGAGGGTCTATGTGGAAATACTTTATAAACAGTAATATGGTGTGGAGAGCCACTTGCTTCATGAGCAAACACTTACTAAGGATCTATTTTATTGAGAACCTGGGACACAGCCTAAGGACAGAGGCCATGGATTGAGTGTTACCTTTCTTTGGGCTTCAGTTTTCCTGTCTGTGGAATAAGAGAAGAATCTCTTACATCATCTTTAAAGTGCCATTTTGCCTAGCTCTGACTTTCTAAAAGTATATATCAAAAGGATTTTGAAAAAGTAATGAGTTAAATTGAAGATGGGGAGGAGAGAACAGATGTTCATCCATGACTAAGATACGCCATGTACTGTGTGCCTGATAGTCTCCAAAGGTGGCTGCCCCCAATTCCTTCCTTCTCTGTACATGCATTCTGCTCCTCACATCAAGAGGTGAAGTCCACTTCTATCTTCTCCTTGAATCTAGTCTGGCTTCAGTGACTTACTTGGCCAACAGAGAACAGCAGAAATGATGATCTGGGACGGCCAGGAAAAGGTCACAAGATGCTTTGGTAGTGCTGGTTCTAGGGATGCTCCCTCTTGGAACCCAGCCCTGTTGCTGTGCTGTTGTTTGTGTTCCTGTTCCATGTCACATGGAAAGCACATGTTTAGGTGTTTTAATCAACAGGCCTTAGCTGAGCTCCCAGGTGACAGCAACTGCCAGCCTTATGAGTGCGCCATCTTGGACATCCAGTCCAGTTGAACCTTCAGATGACTCTAGCCCCAGCCAACATCTGACTACAACTCATGAAATTCATGAGAGGCTCTAAGCAAAAACTACCTGGCCAAGCTCAGGCAACTCAGAGAACTGTAAGGTATCATCACAAGTTTTGTTTTAAGGTATTAAATTTGGGGTGGTTTGATAGGCAGCAGTAGATAATTTAAACACATTATTTCATTGCCACAATAAGACTTGCAATTTTATCCCTGTTTTATGGGAAGGACATCTGAAGTTCAGAGACATTAAGTTAATTGTCTAAGGTCATGTGGAATGTGGCAAAGCTTTTGTCAGAAAAGAAATCCATTTGATTTCAAATCCTGCATTTTAAACTTCATTACCAAAGGATCTTTTTTCCTTTAGTCATTTATTAGCAAAACCATTAAGTTGAAGTAGACAGCTGAACCTAGATACTGCTTATATATAATAAGATTTGGGGGAAATTATAAAATAATAACTCTAATTTTCCTTTATTGGGTATTAATTATCTACCATATTTTAATGACATTTGGTCATGGCTTATAAAACTAGAATTATTCTTCCCACGTTTCAATGCTAGTTTGGCCAAATTGCTGGCCAAAACCTTTGTGAAATACCTACACATCAACCAAAGTGCAGGCTCCCTTTGTCTCTCCCCAGTTTGCTCAGCCCTCTCTGCAACTTTGCAAATATGTCTGCCACCTGCCACCTCTATTGCCCTGGAAACCTGGCCATTTGTTCAAAGCTCATTCAGAAAATGATAAGTGAGTATTGATTTTGGGAAGGCACCATGCTTGGTACTAGGGACCACCAAGTACCACCGTGCTTGGAATCTGGGATTCAGATTACAGACAGATACACAGACAGACAAATAATCACACAGCCATAACCCAGAGTCAGGACGGGGTGGGGCAGCACTAGAGGTATTTATGAGTCCTTCACTCCCCTTTGCTCACATTCAGCCTTCACTGAGCTACTTTTAAGTCCCTGAACATGTTGTCCTGTTTCTTAGCCCTGGCTTTACTCATGCTGGTTTTTTTCTGCCCTTCTTTACCTCACAAGGCTCCATGTAGTTTTATTACCTCGATTGGCAAACTTAGCAAATGGCTGCGCAATTGTCTGCTACTCTGTGTTATCTCTCCGTTTAACGGAGTTCCTTCAAAGCAGGGATTGTCTTTTGTCTTTTTCCATTTTGTTTTCCCTGCCTTTTTAAAAACATATCAAATTTATAACATTTAATGACCATCAATAAAAACAATAAAACTAAGTTAATGAATACAAACATTTTTCAATCAGGTGTCACCCTCAGCACTCAATTTACTCCTGCACTTTGTTTTGGTTGCTTGGTTTGAAAAACCCAAATTGCCCTGATGAGCAATTGTCAGAGTTTTTAAAGAGCAAGCTTCCTAATCTCGGGGTAGTGGAGTTCACAGAGGGGACAGCAAATTCTCATTCAGAATGTTGCACAAAGACAGCTTAACCTGGCAGCATGTGACATCATTGGGTAACAAACATGCAATCAAAGAAATAAACAAGGTAAGTATAGATTGTGTTCCATGCCGAAGAGGTTGAAAAGAGGGTAATGTTTCAGAGAGTAGCTGGAGCGCAGAAAGGAAAGGGGGAGTTTAGGTAGGAGCTAGGGAAAGCCTCTTTGAAGAGGATAAGTTTGAGGATAATAATAATCCAGGTATGCAAACAGCAGAAGGAAGAACATTCTGGGCAGGTAAGAGTAAGTGCAAAGGCCCTAGAACAGGAAGAAGGCTGGGATTGACTCTGCACCTTCCTTTTAGGAAACCACATCAGAGATTTCAGATAAACCTAGATATTCCCAGTGGTCCCTTATAGAGGCCTGACTTCTTTTCTCAAACACAGTGTCACGAGCAAACTTGGGAGACACTGGACCCATTTGATAGCTGAGAAGTAGAGGAGGAATGTGACAGCTGGTTATTGACAGGCCATAATGAGGTCCCAGCAACACTCTGGCTTCAAGTCCAAGAGTCCTAACCACAGTATCACACCACTCCGCATCCAGAAGGTAGAGTCGTTCCTAAAACCCAGCGTTCTTCCACCAGAAACCAGGGACTTGGTGCCAGGGCAGGATTTATGACCTAGTAACTGAGGACAGAAATAATTGGTCACATTAGTGACTGGCAGTCCCAGGCCAGGCTCCACTCTGGAGGGGCAGCATGGATTGAAATAGCTGAGGAAAGTTTACTTTTCTCAGCCCAGGTGCTCTACTTTGGTCAACGCAGCCCTAATGAGCTCTGCATATTCAGGACACAAATAATTGATGGTCCAATTTAAAGTGTGCAGAGGCCACATTTCTTTCCAGGCTCTGACGGGTAAACACCAGCTGAGGAAGAATGAAGAATCGCCTGTTCTAAGTTATTTTCCTTCTGTGGTCATTCGATCCCCACGCAAACTGCCTACCCAGTCAAGGGCCTGGAGGAAGGAGGCAATTACCCAGAGAAGTCAAGCAAAAAGGAAAGGACAAAAGAAAATCGTGCACCAGGGAAGAGGTCCTGGGCTCCATGCTGGAATGGATACAGCCTTTAACATACCCTGCTTCGCACAGAAGCTTGAATTAAGGCCTTGGACTTTGGGGTCAGACAGATCTAGATATGAAAGTGAATTCAGCTACCTTTTATATGGGGGATCTAGGCAAGATTTAACTGCTCCATGACCCAGTTTACTCACTTGCTAAATGGGGATTAAGAGCACATACTTTGGGGCAATGAGACTTGGGTTTCCAATCCAGCTCTGCCACTGGACTGTGTCATAAAGGGCCAAACTCCCATGTTATCCTAACTCCCATGTTAGTTTCTTTATTTCTAAAAAGGAAGTGAGTAAGTAGTTACTTTGGAGTTCTGTTGGGAGGATTTCTTGAGACAAGACATAAAGTGACTGTGCTCAGTGCTGGGGAGGATCATTGTTAAATTACTACTTACCACTCGTTAAGCTCTAGGACAGTGGTTCTCAAAGAGTGGTCCCTGGACCAGCATTAGTCTCACCTGGGGACTTGTTAGAAATGCAAATTCTGAGGTCCTACCCCAGACCCACTAAATCAGAAACTTTGGGGGTGAGCCCAGCCTGCTGTGTTTTATCAAGTCTTCAAGAAGATTCTGGTGCATGCTCAAGTCTAAGAATCTCTGCTCTCCATGGTAATCCAGAATGCACCTGAGACATTTCAGTTCTGTAGCCATCTCTGACTCCTAAATGCTGTAATCTTCCAAATGAGCTCTCTGCTCATTCTGCCCCCAAACAGGGAAGAAATACTTTATTACTCAGGATAAAGTAATTATCCTCTCATATGAGGTAACGTATTTTACATGCTTACTATATTCCAGGTATGCTGATAACAGTTTCACACAGATTATTGCAATTTATCCCTTTAATCACCCTCTATGTTAGATATTATCTTTGTTTTTCAGATAAAGGAACTGAATGTCTGTGAGGTGAAGAAAACTGTCCAAAGATTTACAATTGGTGAGTGGTGAGGCCAGGATTCAAACCTCAGTAGTCTATGTCTAGAGCAGTCATACTGTCCCTTTATACCAGAATGAAGAACATTTGTGCACAGAGGCTGATAGACCTGTGGGATCATCTTAACTTCTCAGGTTCCTCATTATGTAGAGGGGTCAATAGGGAATTCCTTACTGTGGCTTGAAGGATTCAAAGAGCTTAAATATGGTTCATTGTACCCCGTACCCCTCTCCAATCTCCCTGCAAATTGTAAAATGTCTTTGGGGAGAACATTTTTTTCTTTTTCTTTTTTTAATTGAAGTATAATTGATTTGCAATGTTGCATTAGTTTCTGGTGTACAGCAAAGTGATTTTATATATATCATATATATATAAATTCCTTTTTGTATTCTTTTCCATTATGGTTTAATACAGGATATTGAATATAGTCCCCTGTGCTATACAGTAGGACCTTGTTGTTTATCCATTCTATATATAATAGTGTGCATCTGCTAGTCCCAAACTCCCAGTCCAACCCTCCCAGGTCCCCCTCCCCTTTGGCAACCAAAAGCCTGTTCTCTTTGTCTGTGAGTCTGTTACTGTTTCATAAATAGGTTCATTTGTGTTATATTTTAGATTCCACATATAAGTGATATCATATGGTATTTGTCTTTCTCTTTCTGACTTACTTTGCTTAGTATGATAATCTCTAGGTCCATCCATGTAGCTGCAGATGGCATTATTTCATTCTTTTTTATGGCTGAGTAGTATGCCGTTGTGTGTGTGTGTGTATACACACACACACACACACACACACACACACACATACCACATCTTTATCCATTCATCTGTCAATGGACATTTAGGTTGTTTCCACGTCTTGGCTACTGTGAATAGTGCTGCTAGAGTTTTGTCCGGATATATGCCCAGGAGTGGGATTGCTGGATCATATGGCAACTCTATTTTTAGTTTTTTGAGGAATCTCCATACTGGGGGAGAACATATTTCTGATTCATTGAGATATTCTTTCTACTGCTCTCCACTCATCTCTAACCTCTGCCTTCCCACCTGAAATATAGGTATTCAATACCTATAAATATAACTGCCTACCTTTTATGTGCCACACATTGCATTTAAGAACAATTTAACAAATAAGTGCCCTTCCTCATTTGCTGCTGATCATCTGATAGGCACTCCATCCGGGTGCACATTTTCTTTGACACACCATGGATCCTGTGTGTGTGTGTGTGTGTGTGTGTGTGTGTGTGTGTGTGTGTTTGTATGCACTTAACAGAATAATCCACAGTATCCCTTAATATGAAGAGACCTAAAGGAGGAGAGAGGGAACAGGAAAGAAAAACCTGAACTGATCTCTCTATAGGCAACTAATTGAAGTTTTGTGGTTATTTGGGGCATTTGATTACTGTGCAAAGAACCTGGCCTCTGGGGAAACAAGCCTCACACATACTAATCTCCCTCTGGAACCCCTTTGATAGGCGCAGAATGTTTCAGGTGCAGATTCTAGAAGACTTAAAAGCAGGTCTGTTTTTAAACACACTGCATGAACTTTCTCCTCTGAGGCAGGCAGGCCAAGTAGTGGCTTTTGAAGCTTTTAAAGGCTCACTGGCCCTTCAAAAATGGCTGTTGTGGACCTGTGGTTTTAGAAGCTTTTTAAAAACCCTTGTGGGCTTATTTTTAGAGCAAACCTTAACCTTGTAAAACTTCTTAAAGGACCCACGGAGGGTCCAATTGCTAGAGCCCACAGGCAGCTGCTCCCAAGGTTTCCAGCATAACCTTTCCTTGTGCTTGATGTGAGTACCAGGCTGCCAGATGAGCCTGGAGTTAGCTGCCCCTTGAGAGGGTGTGTCTTAGGAGCCAGGAGACCTGAGACCTGGGCCATAGGTGAGACATCCAGGGAGGCAGAGTTTTCTCCCAGTAAGTGGAAACCCTAGAATCACAGACTCACAGAATCTCAAAGACTCCCCTGAGAAAAGAACCTTAAAAGTCATCCAGTCAGCTCTGATCTGACGCTTGAACCTCCCCTCAAACACACGTATAACAAGGTGGTTCCACCTCTGTTTGCACACCTTCTGCTACGAGAAGATCATTATCTGGGCACTTATTATTCAACACATTTGTAATTGAGTACACCTTACGTTCCTGTCACTGTGAAAAGTGCCGGGGATGCAACAGTGAATAACAAAATTAATCTCAATACAAACTGAACATTAGTGGAAGAGAGAGATGTGGATCAAATGATCACATCCATACATAACTGCAAATAAAAGTATGATTAAAAAAACAACTCAAGGATTCATAAAAGCTTCTGACCACACCTGATGTGGTCTGAGGGATCAGGGAAAGTTTGAGGAAGAAGCGACCTTTGAACCAGGACCTGAAGGATAAGTGAATGTTAGCAAGGCAAGAGGAGGTTGGGGGAGGGCACAGAGGACTGAGGGAACATCTCTGAGAGGCTTTCAGGCAGGTGGGAGTGCAGTATGTAAGAAGAAATGAAAGCACTCCAGGTGTGTACCATAAAGGGGAAAGACCTGGTTTGAGGCTGGGGGCATGCAGTGCGTAGGGCATGCATGGCCTTGTTGTCTTGTTGAGGATTTTTATCTTTAACCTGAGAGAAGTTGGAAGGCTCTAATTCATTTTAAACAAAGGCTAGGCAACTCACACCAGAGCTGCAAATTCTTTCTCATTTGCTAAGTGTAGTGGTCTAAAATATGTCCATCATTCTCCTCTCTTCAAAAGGTGAAGCCTATGGGCTTCCCTGGTGGCGCAGTGGTTGGGAGTCCGCCTGCCGATGCAGGGGACGCGGGTTCGTGCCCCGGTCCGGGAGGATCCCACGTGCCGCGGAGCGGCTTGGCCTGTGGGCCATGGCCGCTGGGCCTGCACGTCCGGAGCCTGTGCTCCGCAATGGGAGAGGCCACAGCAGTGAGAGGCCCACGGATCGAAAAAAAAAAAAAAAAAAGGTGAAGCCTAATTTCCCTCCCTTGAGTGTAGGGCAGTCTTATTCTAATTAATGAAATGTGGCGGAAGTGATTTTATGTGACTTCTGAGGCTAGGATAGCTTCCGTGGCATGCTCTCTCTCTCAAATTGCTTGCTCTGGGGGGAGTCAGTCACTGTGCTGTAAGGACACTCAAGCAACCTATGGAGAGGTCTACATGGAGAGGATCTACAACCAGCACCAAATTGCCAGCCATGGCAATTGGAAACATATCCTCCAGCCCCAGTCAAACCTGTAGATAGCTGTAGCCCCAGCTGACATCTTGACTGTCACCTCATGACAGAGCCTGAACCACCTAGATACGTTGGTCCTTAATTCCTGGCCCACAGAAACTGTGAGATAATAAGTTTCAAATTATTGACTTTGGGTCATTTGTTAAGCAGTAATAGCTATCTAATTCTGTAAGGCATTTCAAGGTATAGGGAGGAAAGCAGGGACTTCGGAGTTAAAGAGACTTGTATTTGAATTCCAACTGTCTAACTCTCCAACTTCCAGGTTGTTGGAGTGCAGGCATGTTACATTATCTCCTGGAGCTCCCATGTTCTATCTGTAACATGACATGAGGTCCCATGGTATAGGACCATATAGTCATTCTCAGTTTCCTTGCCCTCTCCCATTTCATATCCGATTGAGTCATGCCACCCTCAAAGCTGAGAAGATTAAAAACAAAAGATTGTATTGTCAATAGGCACTGCAGAGTGTGGGTTATCATGATTTCCCTGGAATGAGAGGGCTTGAGAATTGTCTGAAGTTGCCTTAGACCAGGTTTCATTAAAGCACTACAGATTTTCAAGCCTATTCCCCAGCTGGATCAATGAGTTTAATGAGTCTGTCTCCTGCCGTGGTAACAGAATTGCCTTTTATTTATTTGAAATTTACCTGCTCATCATTGCATGTCTTATTTTCTTTGTTTGCAGTGCAATAAGGAAATAGATTACTAACATCAGATGTGGGCATATGACTTGATTTAGCTGATGGAAGAAAAGTGGGAGTGATTTAGGCCAAGACCAAGCAGAAATATTAAGAGCCATTGCAAATTTCATCCATGTCTTTTTTCCCCTCTGCCATAAGAATGGCATGTCCCTTTGGCTTGGATCATGGAATGAAGAAGACATGCAAATCAGAGCGCAGCCACCCTGCAGTGTCCTCCGGCAGTAACCTAAGAGAGAAATGAACCTTTGAGAAATTATTCATCTGAGACTCTCTCCCTTGAGTAGGCCTTTAAGGAGTGAGGGTAGGAAGGAGAGGGGGGCAGTCATTGGGTGATTCCCAGATTTTTTTTTTCTTTTTTGCAAGCAGGGAGATGGCTTTTAGACCTTTCAATAAGAGTAGGAACCTTGGAAGAGATGGTTGGTGGGGAATGGTGGCTTGTTTGGCTTTGAACATGCCAAGTTGAGGTGCGTAAGGGAGAAGTCCAGTAGACAATAGGATAAACTAGTTTGAATTAGGAAGGAGATCTGGACAGGAGTTATAGATTGGTGTTCATCTACCCATGGAGCTCCTTGAAGCCTTGAAAGTCAGTGAAATCCCAGAGGCATCAGAAGCATAAGAGAAAGAAGGAAATGAATGCTAAGGCAACCATGAGGGGAAGCGGTAGAGGGAGAGGAGCAGGGTTAGGGGAGGGGTGGAACCTAGGAAGGACAGGGGAGGGAAATGAGAGATATACAGGCTACAAAGGAAAGTGAACTAAACCCCTGGCACCAGAATTCCTCTTGGGAAAAGAATTTTTTTTTTTTTTTTTCTTTCAAAGTCATCAATTTACATGAGCTTCAAAAGTCCTGTGAGGTGTGTTTAGAGAAGAGTACATATATCCATCCTCAATATCCAGTGAGGAAACTACGATTCAGAAGGATACATTCTTTGCCCAGAGGTTTTGTTGTTTGTTTTAATTTTTAATTGTGGAAAAAAAATAAAATTTACCATCTTAACCATTTCTAAGTGTACCGTTCGGTAATGTTAAATATATTCATGTTGCTGTGCAGCCCATCTCCAGAAAGTTTTCATCTTGTGAGACTGAAACTTGGTACTCATTGATCAACTCCTCCCAATTCTCCCCTTCCCTCCGGCTTCTGGCAACCACCACTCTACTTTCTGTTTCTATGAATTTGACTCCTCTAGATATTTCATGTAAGTGGAATCATACAGTGTTTGTCTTCTTGTAACTGGCTTATTTTATTAGCATAATGTTCCCAAGTCTCGTCCCTGTTGTAGCATGTGTTTGAATTGCCTTCCCTTTTAAGGTTGAATAATATTGCATTGTGTGCATATACCAGATGTTGTTTATCCACTCATCTGTCGATGGCCACTTGGGTCGCTTCCACCTCTTGGCATTGTGAATAGTGCTGCTATAAGGATGGGTGTTTTGAGACATGAAGGAGAGATGGGGAATCTTAGGAGCATAGTATGAAGACAACAGAAGGGATGTCATTATTGCTCCGTATGAGAAAATGAGGGAAGCTTAGCTCCTGAAAGGGATGGGGAGAGAAGAGAAGATTGGGACCAGGGAGGAGAGATAGAAAGAGATGATCCGGGGAGATGAGGTGAAGTAGGGAACACCTGGGGTGAGGGGCCAGTGAAGAATTCCCAGTGTCGTGTAGTCAAAGATCAGAGATGTCTAGCGTTCAGTATAAAGTGGTTACAGTTGTTGTTTTACCCCATCCCCACTACTAAACACATTTGGGGAAAATCTGCTACACATTCACACAAATGCTCTGTATGAGTTGCTTTTTAGTGGAAACTGAGAAAGGGACTAAGTTTCCAATCTGGTTTGATATATGTCAGACAGAGAGAGTGAGCAAAGGAGGGCAAAAGAAGCTATAAACTGTCTTATGCAGGGAAATAAAAATTATTCCAGAGTTACCAAAGGTGACTCTCAGAGAGTGAGCTCCCTGGGAATTCACAGACAATTTGGGGAGGAATTTGGACTTCCATAGAATGTGCACTAGGTATTTGGACTTCCATGGAACATAGCTAGAAGCTTGGAGGCAATCTTATGTCAGGCAGTGCTTCTTAAACTTTAATGTGTCTCCAAACCACTGGAGGGTCTTGATGAAATGTAGGTTTTAATTTGGTCAATCTGGAGTGGGGTCTGGGATTCTGCATTTCAGACAAGCTCAAGCTCATGGGTGATGGTGATGCTGCTGGTCTGTGGACCACACCTTGAGTCATAGGGCTTTGGATCTCAAAGGGATGGAAAATTCCTTTTGGCATTGTAGTGCCTCTTTCTCTCTCTCTCCTTCTTTCTGTCTCTCTTTGTCTCTCTGTCTTTGTCTCTCTCTCTCTCCTATCATCATCATCTTCTTCTTGCACATCATCATCATCATCTTCATCCTCCCCTCCCAGAGTTCCTGAGAAAACAGGGCTCTCCTGTCCTCTGGTGACAAGGAAAGCTGTCAAGGAGCCACTGCTGCCTTGTTAGCCCTTCACCTCAGTTCCCGCTCTGTCCCCACTCAGGCGGTGTGGAGGTCACACCACGGTACACTCAGAGGTCCCTTCTGCCTGCTTTGGCCCAGGCTATTAGAACAACAATTTACAGGGGAGAAACCAAAGACTCTTTCTCCATCGTTGGCCTCCAAACTCCCCCTCTCAGAAAGAGGGAAAGAGGTGGAGAAAAAGTTTTAAATGGTATTTTTTCTTGAGAAAGGTCGCTCTGGGGAGCTAAGCATGAAATGAGTGTGTGATTGGGAGAGGGCTGTGTGGTAAACTCCCTTGTTTTCCACAGATGTTGCAGGAGTCCGAGCCAGAGTTCAGGCAAAATGTTTTCCCGCAGATCCACCCCTGCCCCAGAGGCTGTGAGGAAGTTGGCAAATGACATTCAGATCTAGTCGGGCTCAGGCAACCTCACGGAAACAGAACTCACAGAATCTGAGGGGAAATGGTGGCTGGAGAAAATCTAACAAGAAAAGATGAGAGGAAGAGGAGGGAATCCCCACTGAATGATGCATCTCCCGTGGGCAGAGCCCTGTGCTAGAAGCTTCCAGTACCTACCTTAGGTATTTAAGGAACCCCCTTGCTTTCTCATTGGGTGCTTCTTTTGCTGGGAAGGCTTCCTGCCTCAGAGGCAGCCCAACTCACTCAGGAGCATGCACTGTGGAAATGATCTCGGGTAGCCTCGACCTGCAGTGGCTTGAAGCAGGATTCCGGTTCCCTGGCCAGAGATTGAAGTCAGGCTGCGGCAGTGAGAGAGCTGAATCCTAGCCACGAGACCACTGGGGACCAGTGGCCAGTGACAAGGCGCCTGGCCCGTCAGCTTTGTAGAAATGGATTTCCACAAAGAGGTGGAAAGTAGTGAAGCAAAGTATCTATTAGGAGGAAAAAGAATACATGTGAATAGGCACACATGGGCGGATTCAGAGAGAGATTTGTGCCTTCGAGGTAGTTTGAATCACTTATATGGGGCATTTCTTCTGGCTAATCATCTTGCTTTGCCTGGCTCTGAGTCCATATTTGGTTTATCTCAGTGTCCTGCCATGTGCGTGCACACATCTCTTAGTCAAGATGGATTCTAGCGAAGAGGGCTATGGGTAGGTTGACATCACCTACTATGGGGTGGTGCCCCCTCCCTTTTGACCTCTGAGGAGCCTTTCTACACATGTGTAGTTGGGAAGGTCTCCTTGACCTTGAGAATGAGGAATATGTGGTCTCTTTATCTCTCATCTGGGCAGGGCTCAGTTTCTCCTCCCTCCTGCTATTGTCTTCATCTTGAAATACCTGTCCACAGGGGACAAACTCCAGCTGCTCAGCCTGGGACCCATCTATCTCCTGCCTCAGAAAGACTGCCCCTTACCTGGAGCTAAAATCTGCTTTTCTCATCCATGCTGAGGACTTCTTTTGTGCTGACGCTGCCCTCCAAAGCCACAGTGAGCAAGGACACCCCCAAATCTCTGCCATGCATCCTGCAGTCAACAGAGCACGTCCCAGTCACATCCATCTGCCTGTCTGATCCTCAGAGCTCCCTGGAAGAAAGCAGGGGGCAGTTCTTCTTCCAGGGTTTCAGATAAGAAAGAGGAAAACTTGAGATGCTTTTTATGCTCGTGGGAGAGGTTGAGAGCACAGGCTCTAGAGTCTGGCCGCCTGGGTCCGTCACAGCCCAGCCGCTATTGGCTGTGTGTCTTTAAGATGGGCTCCTTGACCGCTCTAAGCCTGAGTTTCCTCTTCTGTAAAATGGGCATAACGATATTACATACTGGAGATCGTTGTGGTGAAGACCAAAAAGTAGAAGTCAAGTACTTAACCTTGGGTTTATAGGAACTTCCCTTCTGTTCTTCAGGAGAGAGAGGAGAAAAAGATGGAGGTTAAGTGACTCTCCCAAGCCCAGAAAATGGTGGCACCAGATCTAGAGCTCAGTATTTCTGAGGCTAAATTCAATACTTTTCCACTATATTCAATATCTTGCATTCCCAGGCCCACCAAAGACTGAAACCCGCCCCTGACCCTCACCTTGGCAGCCTGGCCCTGCACTGAGCTGTTCACAATAGGTGGTTACCCACTGAATGGGGGTTGGGATGCCCTCCCCCCCCCCACCCCAAAAGCCTGAAAGGGCTGTGTCAGCCCTTCTGACCTTGAAGTTAGACACTGCCCTTTCCCCTTCAGCCTCTTTTCAAATACAAACACCCTCGCAAGGTGGGGGAATGGAGGGAACCTCCCTCTGCCAAAAGCCTGTCCCGGTCCAGTCACTCCACAGATGCTGACCCACTGCTCATTCACAACCATTGTGCAAGTGGTGTTATTTCCCGTCTCACATGTGAAGAGAGAAAAGCCCAGAGAGGTTAAGCAACTTGCCTGAGGCCACACACTAGCACTAATGGCACAAGGATTTGAACCGTGAGGCCCAATGACAGTGTCTGTGCTCATAACCTCTAGGGTGTAGTCCCCAACCTGGAGCTCCTTCTATCTCCTAAGAGGAGGGGAAGACAAATAGTTCTAGAAGGCCCCCCCCTGCACAGGATGGTTTCTAGCTTGTGTCGCCCTGCCTTGCTCACTCTCTCCAGTCTCTTCCATATCAACCCAGAAAGAAAACTTAACCCCTTCCTCAGTTTCCACCAAAAGAAGAATACTGTGTCTCATCTGATCCTCCAGCAGCACTTGGAGGGGGTCATTAGTGCCCCTCGTGCCCTTAGTTTGACAGCAGATGGACCTCAGAGAGGCGAAATAGCTTGCCCCAAGGACACAGATCTGTTAAATAGGGGCTCAGCTAGGGCTTCCTATACAACCCCACCTCCAAGCTGGCAGGCAGCGTCTAACACCCTAGGGGGCCTTCATCAGATTCTTTCAGGATGTCACAACAGGCACTTGGGGTTGGGCAGGCCCTAAGTCTGGCCCCTCCAGAAACAAGCCTCATTCGCCAGGGCGGGGAGGACATCGGGGAGCCATAGGAGGTGATGAGGGGGCTGTCCAGCAAAGCAGGCGGAGCAGGTTTCCAGAGAGTTTTGGGGTGGGAATGAGCGAAAGGTCCAGGCAGGCTCTCAGGTCAGGAGTTTCAGCTGTTTTCCAGAGAGTGAGTCTGGGCCACCGAGGATCTGTGGAATCCAGCCATGGGATTGGAGGGAATCCACAGCATAGGGTCGAGGAGTCAGCAGGAGCGTCCCATTAGGGTCAAACGCTGAGGGTTTACGGATAGAATTAGGCCCCGGGGAGATAACTGGAGAGGTGGAATATTACACCCACCAGTCAGGAGGGAAGATTTCTGAGGCCACACTGCCTGGGTTCTCACCCTAGTGCCTCCATTTGTTACCTGTGGGGCCTTGGCAAGTTACTCACATCCTTTGTATCTCATGTTCCGCATCTAGGATACTAATAGGATCTAAGTCATAAATAGAATTCTTGTGAAGATGAAATAGATAAGAAGCTGCTGGACATCTGTGAACTGGCCCAGCACTAAAAGCAAGGTTGTTAGGTGCTGCCCTCACCCTTGCAGCCAGGCTGCAGTGTTCTCTTGCTGAACATAAATCATCTCACAAATGAGACCAAAAAAGGGCTACTTTATATATTTTCTAAACATTTACAGGAACGGGGTCACCATGCAAACCACAAAAATACCAGACGTCCCCCTTTCCCAGCTAATATGCGTGAGTGACTGCTGCCTCTTTATTAATTACTTCTTCAGCTTCTTTCTGTTCTTCCCTTTTTAAAAAAATTTTATTGAAGTATAATTGATTTACAACATTGTGTTAATTTCTTCTGTACAACAAAATGACTCAGTTATACATATATGTGTATATATATGTATATATATATATACATATATGTACACATTCTTTCACGTATCCTTTTCCATTATGGTTTATCACAGGATATTGAATATAGTTTCCTGTGCTATACGGTAGGACCTTGTTGTTCATCCATCCTATGTATAATATTTTGCCTTATCCTTGCTTCTTGATAGCACCCAATACCGAGCAAACTCCTACTTCCTTGAACTCTCTCCAAGATCACCTGACTTCAGTTCCTTTAAGTACACATCCTATAAGTCCTTTCTGTCACCCTCTGCTGAAACCCCCAATGGTTCCCTGTGATGTTCACGCTCCCTCATTACAATGAGTCCATCAGCCCAACGTTCAACTACAGATTGTTCCTCGTGGTCTTTGTCTGGAGGGCATGGGCATAGTTAATAAATGAAGCATGTAGAACAGTTCCTGGCACACAGTAAACACCATGCCACTGATGCCATCATAATTACGGGGTAGGTTACCAAGGCAGCCTCAGGGACAGGGAAAAAGCATCGGGACAGAGGCCAAGTGGAATAGTGGATTTAGGTCCAGGAGACTCTTCAATTTAATCCCTACCTGCCATTCCAAATAGTAACTCACATTTTATTATACACTTCAAAAGAGCCGGACACTGAGCCAGAGCTCAGGCAGAGCTGAGAGTCTGATGTGAAGAATCTCACTTATTCACTGGGGTGCCATGGGCAAGCTGCTTAAGCTCTCTGAGCCTCAGGTTTTCCATCTATAAAAAATGGGAAAAATAAAAGTACAGGTTTGTTGCGAGGCTCCAGTGAGAATGAGTGTGCCGTAGTCTAGGTTATGATCATAAGGCTTCCAATTATTCCAGCTTGTACCCAAGGCTGGCAAAGGACAGAGAGCGAGGCTGATTTAGAGTCAGATTCCTGAAATGCCTGCTTTTTTTTACCTTCTTGCAGAGGAGGCCTGGACTGCCGCTCTGAATTGTGTGGCTCTGTGGGAATGGTGAAAAGCCATCTGTCAGGAACCCCTTCCTTGGCCTCAAGTTTCCATGTAGCTCCTTTTCCAGGGAGACCAGGAATGATGAAAAGCTTTTGGCTCCATGTCACTTATTAACGTGACCAAGGCACTTATTTGAGACCCGGTTTTCCAACAGAATGGAATAACGTTAATTTCTACCCCATATGTTTGTGGTGCGGATCAAATAAAAAGGTGCAGATGGGACTGTGTTGTCAGCCACGGGGGAAAGAGGACATTATCCATTCCTCTGAGGCTGCCTCCCACAGAGTGGTCTCCAACTTGGGGACCCAAGTGTCTGCTCTCCGAGGGCTGAGCTGTTGGCCATGGGCCAAGGTGCTTGTTCATGTGTCTCTGTGCATTAACACCCTCCTATAAAGCTGCACTTGTCAGGGAGGCTGAACAGAGCCCTCACATTGGGCTGATGTGAATAGGTTTCTTCCCGCTGATTTCAGCACCATCTTT
The DNA here is from genome assembly GCF_000442215.2 of Lipotes vexillifer. Taxonomy (NCBI): domain Eukaryota; kingdom Metazoa; phylum Chordata; class Mammalia; order Artiodactyla; family Lipotidae; genus Lipotes; species Lipotes vexillifer. The sequence goes on along the minus strand of NW_006789324.1, from coordinate 2,834,963 downwards.
AGAGTGTCATCCTTATCTCTGGTTGAGGCTGGGTTGCTGTCTCATCAGCTTTACAGCATGCAGGGAGGATAAAAAGCAAGTCCTGCATAAAGGACATTATCCTTAAGGAGGTAACCTGGAGGTTCCATGCATCATTTACCCTCATTCATGTCCCACTTCAAGGAAGGATGACAAATGTAGTCTCTAGTTTAGTGACCATGTGCCCAGCTTCAATTTGAGAGTTTTATTATTCTAAGATCAAGATCAGGAATAGCAGAAGCAAGAAAAACATCAGGGTGATGAATACAGTCAGCCTTCACTACCTGCAGGTTCCACATCTGTGGATTCAACCAACCAAGGATGGAAAATATTTGGAAAAAATTCCAGGGAACTCCAAACAGCAAAACTTAAATTTGCTGTGCAGGCAACTACTCACATAGCATTTATATTTTGTTAGGTATTATAGGTAATCTAGAGATGATTTAAAGTATTCAAGAGGATGTGCATGTGTTATATGCAAATACTATATACCATTTTATATGAGGAACTTGAGCATCCGTGGGTTTTAGTGCTGGGGTTGGCGGTCCTGGAACCAATCCCCTGCAGATTCCAAAGGACGGTTGTACAGATCAATTCACCCATGAGGTCACTGAACCTGAGTCAGTGTCTGTACTGAGTAAAAATCTGGATGAACAGCAGAGGGAGGGTCTAGTCAGTTGCTTGAATTATTCAATGCTAAAAGTCAGATGTTTGGAATCATCCCTGTGAATCTTCACATTTTTCAATTTCCGTCTAGATCTTGGCACTGGGCAGACAGAGTCTTGGCCACATAACTCAGTACATGAACAATCACATACACCCCCGCACACATAGGGGTGTGTGTTTGTGTGTGTGTACAAACCTACATACACATGCAATATAGATTTACACTTGCATAGATCCTAATCTTGTACTGGAGGAAGAGAAGTCACGCCTAGTTACCTCCCTCTTTTCAGTAGGCACATGGCATTGGTGAAAAAAGCAGTCTTAGGAGCCAGAGACCTAGGTTCAAATGCAACCCATGTCATTGATACACAGTGTAATTCTGGGCAAGTTTCTCAATTTCTCTTGACTTCTGTGTCCATATTTATAAAATGAGTGTAATATCATCTGTCCTGAAATATTGTTTTATAATTAATTACAATGTCATACTTATTTGATTTTTCATATAATACTTTAGGTATAGTTGATACAAAATGAATATTAATAGTTATTTTATTATGGTTAGGCAACTGAGGCCCAGTGCAAGTTAATGGCAGACCAGGAATTTCCCATCTCCCCCTTAATATAAAGCAATATCTTTTTAAATTTGTACTGCTCTCAGATACACTTATTTGTTTTTAAAAATTAAGTCCTTTTTGAAAAGTACATTGTTTATTGAAGTAAACACACATACAGAAAAGTACATAAGTCATAAGTGTATGGCTCACTGATTTTTCCAGATGGGGAATCTGCCCCACGTTATTAGCACTGAGGTCAAGAACCAGAACATCACGAGCACCCTGGCAGCCCCCTTATTACCCTCTTTGAAAGTAACTACTACCTTACATTACAGATTAATTTTGCCTTTTTTATACTTTATACAAATGGAATCACAGATAGATGTTACTATGTCTGGCTTTTTTTACTCTACACAATGTTTGAGACATGCATCCATACTGTGTGTAATTGTGGCTTGCTTGATCACTCTTGTTGCTGCACAGTGTTCCAGTGAATATACTACAATTCACTGATCCATTCTATTGTTGACAGGCATCTGGGTGGTTCCTGAGTTTGGGCTATCATCAATAACGCTGCTTTAAAAATTCTTGCATGTGTCTTTAGTGAATGCATTTCTGTTGAGTACATATCTGTGAATGGAATTTCTGAATGTTAGGATTTGTACATATTCACCTTTTGTAGATACTCTCATGAAGTTTTACAAAGTAACTGAAGGATTGCCTGCTTTTAATTTGTAGGAACTCAAGATAGTTCCATGTGCTCCCAACCTCTGTGTCACTGGACTTGTACCTCCTGGAATGCAGGAATTGTACTCTTAGTCTTTGGGTATAAGGAATCAATTGCCCTTGGGTAACCCAATGTCTTAGTTATCTATTGCTACACAAAAAATCCCCTAAATATAGTGGCCTAAATATAGTGACCTAAATCAAAAATACATATTGATTATCTCTCATGGTTTTCGTGGGTCAGGAATTGGGGAGTGACTTGGCTGGTGGTTCAAATGTTAAGACTGTAATGAGATTGAATCAGATGTTGGTCTAGGCTAAATTCATCTGAAGTGTTGACTGGGACTAGGAGATCCACTTTCAAGGTGGGTCTCTCATATAACTGAGAAGTTGGTGCTGACTGTTGGCAGGAAGCCTCAGTTTTTTTCCACATGAGTCTATTCTTAGGGCTTCTTGAGTGTCCTCACAGCATGGTGGCTGGCTTCCCTCAGTGTGAGCAATCTCAGAGCCCAAGGCAGAAGCAGCAATGTGTTTTATGACCTCGCGTTGGACATCATGCACAGTCACTTTCTCAATATTTTAAGGATCACCCAAGTCATCCTTATTCAACATGAGAGTGTACTACACTAGGGCATGGATATGATAAAGTGAGGCTCATTCGGGGCCATTTTGGAGGATGGCTACCATACCATTAAGCCCTTCCTGCTACTAATTAAAGACTTTTATTTGTGACAATTGGAATCCTAAGTGATTAGTACAGGGAGCATGTAAATTTTGATGGACAAATAGAGAGAAACAAGAAAGAATACATAGAACAAGTCAAGTCCAGGGAGAAAGGCAGGCTTGAATATAGCAGCCAGGAGGCAGCTTTAGCATTTTGAGTGTCTGAATGGGATTGAATAAATAAATAATGTGTGAGTTTGGGGCTGGGTCGTGGGGTGAGGGACTGTATGTAGGGGACCAGAAATATTTTTCTTTGCTTGGTTTTGGACCATGAAGACTCAACTCCAGCATTGTGATATAAAAGTAGTAGCCCAAATTGTGTATTCTCAACTTTTCTCGCAGGTTCTTCAATTTACCATACATCCATCAATCCATGTATCCATCTTTTATTAAGCATCCAGCAAATACCAGGTTCTGTTCTAGAAGGTGATGGGGGGGTACAGGGATGAACAAATGCACCAACCTGACATGGGTGATGACAAAGAGGGAACTAACATTTATTGTGCACCTACTGTGTTCTAGTACTTTCGCGTTTATTGTATTAAATAATTCTCATAACTACTCTAAATGTTGGGCATGATGGTTCCCACTTGGCAGATGGATAAACTGAGATTTGAAAGTTCAGTTGATTTACTCAGGGTTGGAGCTGAAAAGTGGTGAGGCTGAATCCCCTGCAGGTACAAAGTAGAAAGTGATTAAATGTGAAAGAAAATACACGTATAGTACAATGGCAACTCAGAGAATGGAGCGAGTTCTTTGGCCTAGGGAGGTAAAAGAAGCCTTCATGGAAGAGGTGGCATTTCAGTAGGATCTTGACTGATGAGTAGGAGATGGTGGGAGAAGGCCATATGTGAGGAGTAAAGAATGTCTAAAACAAAGGCATAAAGGTAGGAATGGATATTTATAATGATGATACATACAGAGATGCACAGAGACATACACATATAATGTGGCTAGAGAAATGTGCATAAAGGAAAGAACTGGCTGATAGAGGTGAACAATAGGTGTCTGGGTTACAAGGTTACCAGGCAGATATCAGACCTAGTTGTTCATTAATGCAACAGGAATTCAGCGAAGGCTAGATCATCATTCAGACAACTGAGTGTGAACTACTTTCGGACTGTGTGGATAACATCTTCTTTAAGGTTATTAAAAGTTACATTGTGAGTATACCTTCACACCCAGCAAAAAATGTAGATTAACAAACTATAGAAGATTATGGAAATTATTGAATAAAAAATGAGAAGTGCCATTGATCGGTAACAGTCACATACTGATGGTGAGGTCCGCTGCTAGTTAATGATGAGGGAAGAATGCCTAGAAAAGACATCAGGCCCTGAGGCTAGTGAGTATCAGAGAAATCCAAGAATCTCAGAGCTGGGAGTCACCTGAAGGATTATTTATTTTAATTTTGCAGTTTACATATGAGGAAGCCAAGGCCAGGAAGTAGGAGTGACTTGTTCTTCTAGAGAGAGCTCCTTCTAATACACCTCAGCCTTGTGAGAAGAACGGGACATAATCCCTGACCTGGAAAAAGCTATGAGAGTGGAGAGTGCTGTGAAAAGTGCTAGGTTTAAAACATGTTAGGAATTGAACTGTGTCTTCCTCAAATTCATAATTTGAAATTCTAACCTCCAGAACTTCAGAATATGGCCTTACTTGGAAACAGGGTCAGTGTAGATGAAATTAATTAAGATGAGGTTCATATTAGAGTAGAGTAGGCCCTGGATCCAATATGACTGGGGTCCTTATTAAAGGGGAAGTTTAGATGTGCACACAGGGAGAATGCTATGTGAACATGACGACAGAGATTGGGGCAATGTATCTACAAAGCAAGAGCACCTCAAATTTCCAGCAAACCACTAGGAGCGAAGAGGGAAGCACGGAACAGAACCTCCCTTACAGCCCTCAGAAGGAACTGATCCTGTGACACCTTGATATTGGACTTCTAGCCTCCAGAACAGTGAGACAATACATTTCTGTTGTTTAGGGCACCCACTTCGTAGTGCTTTGTTATGGCAGCTCTAATACAATCGCTAAAAGAAATAAAAGTTATGTGAGAGCCACAGGAAGTAGGCACTGTGAGGGAAGGAGCAATGCCTTAATGAAACAGTAAAGCCATACATTAATTCATTCAAACACAATGTGTATGAGGCACCTCTCATTTGTCCCTGGAGCAGATACATGAAGAGTTAGAATATGATTCTCTTTGCCTTTGAGAAGCCCAAAGTATGGTCTAGTTAGGCTCAAAACAGAAGTAAATGTTTTGGGGCCCCAAAGGAATGATATGGGCAAAGGTTTGGATGCAGAAGGTGACATCTGAGCTAGGATTTTAAAGATGAGTGTATGTGCTTCCTAGTTGCTTAATAGAGCTAATTATTTCTATCACTGGAAAGAGCTTTCTAAAATCTTCTCCCTGGTCCGCATAGCCATCAAAGAGGCAAAAATCACAGACTTGCTAAGTTTGTTCAATATAGCATTTCAAAAATCAGCCTTAACAATGTAGGCCAATTATCTCAATCTCCTGCCCTAGTTGGCCTGCCATTCGTAGGAAAAACAGGAACAGAGATGCTGACCTCTGTCTGCTCAGGCCCAAATCCCCTTGGAGCTTCAGGCTCATGTAAGAACTGGCTGCAGAAAGTCACCCCTGTGGGGGGTCTTCCATCCTGGCTTCCCAGACCTATCTGTAGTGCTGAAAAGTTAGATTGTGTTGTTTATGTATAAAAGCAACAACAAAAATAACCGTTTCTTTCCACATATCCCATGCACCGGAAGCCAAGCCTTCAGCAGGTCATTAATACGTTGACGTTTTGAAGAACTGTGCTTCCATTCCCTGAAACAGGAGGCAGGTCTGCTGGCCTTGGCCTTGAGATCTCTTGGCTTTCTCATATTAAAGACCCCCAGGCTCTTAAATTTGAGCTCCCGGCAGCCACTGCTCTGAGTAACGCTGCTAAAAACAGAGCCAACTGCAGCTGGAGCCACATCTGCCTCTGTGGAATGATGTCAAGGGGGAAGGCGAGGGGTGTCTCTGGACTCTAATTACCTCCCCATTGGTTGGTCACGCTCCCTGAAATTCCATTAAGATGATGGAACCTAGGTCTATGGGGGAGAACAATGGGGTGGAAGAAGACCTGCACGCAAGCCAGCAGTCTCTGCTTGGCTGATTACATTGGAAAGTCTTTGGGCAGGACATGCATGGTCATTTGCCCCAGGCCCTGTGGCCCCTTAGAGTATAGCATCAGGTCCATTCACTATGGCTATTCCCTGCCTGGCCTCTCCAAGAATTTGTTTGTGTAAACCTTGTTCAACTCATCCATACACATGGTTTTGATTACCACCTGCATGGAAATACATCAAAACTTCTCCAGTTTGTGCCTTTCTTGTCAAGCTTCTGACCCTTCCGTCTAACTTCTTGTCCCTGAGTGCCTCATCTTCAACTAATTCATCATCTTTCCTCACAAAATTATTCCTCAAAGGGTTCTTCTTTATCCAGTTTCCCAAGTCAGAAAACTGGAAAGCATCCTTGACCCTTCCCTTTCTAGCACATCAGATCAATCACTAAGATCACTAACATTATTTCCTAAAAGTTTCTTATAACCGTTCTCTCCTCTTCATTCTTTCTGATAATTTCCGAATTCAGGATGACATTACCTATTGCTTAAACTAGTATAACAGGAAATTCCCTAGTGGTCCAGTGGTTGGGCCTCAGCACTTTCACTGCCACGGCCCAGGTTCATTCCCTGGTCTGGGAACCAAGATCCCGCAAACCACGCAGTGTGGCCAAAACCAAAACAAAACCCTAGTATGACAGCTTCCAAAAGGGTCCCCTTGCTATCAGCTCATCCCCAACCAGCCCATTCTCCACTGAGTAGCAAAAGTGTCTTTAAAAAATGTAAATCTGTACTCAAAAAACTAGGAATAGAAGGGAACTACCTTAACATAATAAAGACCATATCTGAAAAAAGGTATAGTTAACATCATACTCAATGGTGGAAGACTAAATGCTTTTCCTCTAAGAGCAGGACAGGCAGGAATACCTGGTTTTGCCGCTTTTATTCAACATAATAGTGGAGGTCCTCGCCAGAATAATTAGGCAAGAAAAAGAAATAAAAGGCAACCAGATTGGAAAGGAAAATGTAAAATTGTCTCTGTTCAAAGATGACATAATCTTATATGTACAAAATCTAAAGATTCCACAAAAACTGTTAGAACTAGGAAATAAATTAGCAAAGTTGAAAAATTCAAAATCAACATGCACTGGGGGAAAATGGATATATGTATATGTATGGCTGAGTCACTTTGCTGTGCACCTGAAACTATCACAACATTGTTAATCAGCTATACTCCAATATAAAATAAAATGTTAAAAAAATCAACATACAAAATATTAGTTACATTTCTATATAGTAACAATGAACAATCTGAAAAGGAAATTAAGAAAACAATAGCATCAAAAAGAATAAAATACTTAGGAATAAACTTAATCAAGGCAGCAAATGACCTATACACTGAAAATTACAAAATGTTGCTGAAAGAAATTAAAGACACAAATAATGAAAAGACATCCTGTGTTCACAGACAGGAAGACTTAATATTGTTAAGATGTTAATATGACCCAAAGCTATCTATAGATTCAATGCAATTCCTGTTAAAATCCCAATGATTTTTTTTTCAGAAATAGAAAAGCACATTCCAAAATTTATGTGAAATCTCAAGGAGCCCAGAATAGCCAAAATAATCTTGAAAAAGAAGAACAAAGTTAGAGGTTTCACACTTCCTCATTTCAAAACTTATTGAAAAGCTTTGGTAATCAAAACAGTGAGGTATTGGCATAAAGATAGATACATAGACCAATGGAACAAAATTAGAACCCAGAAATAAACCTTCACACATATAGTAAAATGATTTTCAACCAGCATGCCAAACCATTCAATAGGGGAAAGGATAGTTTTTCAACAAAATGGTATTTGAAAAAACTGGATATTCATGTGAAAAAAAAAAAAAGTTGGACCCTTATCTTAAACCATATACAAAAATTAATACGAAAAAAAAAGTTGGACCCTTATCTTAAACCATATACAAAAATTAACTCAAAAAAAAAACTTAACCCCAAATGGATCAAAGCTAAACATAAGAGCTAACACTGTAACACTTTTATAAGTTTATGTATATATGTATGTATATGTATGTATTCATATATATGTGTATATATACATATATATAAAATCTGCTTTTATTGATGTCTTTTGCTATAGGCACAGTAGCCAGCACTTTACACATGTTACCTCCAAACTTAACAGAAATTCCATTTTACAAAAGAGGAAACAGACACCAGAGAAGATAAGCAATTTGCTTGAGATCAGTCTGATCTTAAGCTGATTGTGGACAGATTCTGACTCTTCTCAAGATCAGATCTCAGGCCAACTCAAGGTAAAGACTTATAAAGAGTGCAGGCTTTAAAATCAGAAAGAACACTGACTAAAGCCATGTGGTTGTGTGGTAGAAAATGCTTTTAACATTTTCTGTTGACTCAATTTCCTCATCTCTAATATCGAGATAGTAATGTCTGACCTTTTGCAAGTTGTAGGTGGTGAGGACTAATTAAAAGGAAATAGGGACAAAAAAGAAGAAAGATCTCTGACATAGTCATTCCGGCTCTCTAGGGTTCATACATACATGAAAATTCACAGCAAAGTCAGAAGATGAGCTGTTTGGAGAGGTGGTACCTCCTCTGGCAATGGGGGGAAATGGAAACAAGAGTTATTCTGGCTCTCTAGGGTTCGTACATACATGAAAATTCACAGCAAAGTCAAAAGATGACTTTAAATGACATTTAAATGACATTAAATGAAATAATGCAGGTAAATGTTAGCATCATGTTGGCACATATTAAGGACTCAATAAGTGGCTGTGTTTATGCCACATACCAGCAACAACAGCGATAGAAACCTTTCTTTACTGCTGGGAAGTAAAACAAAGTAAGGTCTACTGGAAATTTTAGGAAAAGAATTCATGGAAAATTTTTTTTAATCCAGATTTCTCAGTCTTCTTAATTTTTCCTTACCCTGGGAAACTGCAGGAGAATGGCATGCCTGAGGTAGTCTGTGTCTCTGTGAATTTTCTTTGACTCTACAAGGTTAGAAGCTTCTCGTCTTCTGAGATTGAACACTCCCAAGACATTGGATCATTTCCTGAACTTTATTTATTTAATAACTAATCTTTTATTGCCTTCTCTCTTTGAAAGCCAGAGGCCGGTCTGGTTCCCTCCCCGACCCCTCTTCAAGGTCTCACCTCTTTAATCATTTGGATAAAGCTGGGACACACTACAAACCATTTTAATGGGAGTCTGATAAGTGAAGGCCATTCTTCCTCCCCACTCCTTCTCAACCTAGCCATACTTCGGATGATTTCTAATCATCCCAGCAAATCACTCATGTCATTCTCCCACAGCCACCTAGTTAATATCCCCAGTCAACAGGTTTCTTTTGGCTCTTTTGTCTGGGAAAGCCTGCTATGCAAGGTCCCAGAACTCCAGAGAAATGATTCTGAACCTGGAATTTGCACAAATGAGCCCTCAGCTGCAGGATTAATATTCTCCCAAGTTAACATTAATAACTATCATCTCTGAGCTCTACTTCTGTGCCAGACACTGGGCCAAGCACTGTATCTGTATTATCATGTTTAATCCTCATAAAACCTACTAGAGAATGCTCTCATGTCTGTTTCGTGCACAAAGAAACTTAGGCCTAGGACACTCTTACTCAAAGTGTGGTCCTCTGAGCCACAGCATTACCCGGGAACTTGTTAGAAATGTAAATTCTTCAGCTCCTTCACAAACCTCCTGAAAAATAAACCCCTGAGGGTCGTGTTCAGTAATCTGTTTTAACAAGCCCGCCTGGTGATTCTGATGCAGGCTAACATATGAGAAGCACTGGACTAGAAAAAGTGAGTAACTTGCCAAATTCAAGGAGCTAGTAAGTCACAGGAAGAGGCTTGGAAATCAGAGTCTTGCTGTCTCCTAAACCAGAGTCAGGGAGACTCTATATTGAGATGGTTCATGAAGATTTAGGATTTGAAGTAAAACTGCGTTGCACCATAAGCACATCTATTATTTCATGTAATAAGATGTGCAGAAGTAGCTCAGTTCCAGGTTTGGTTTAATTCAGCTCAACAGCATCTCTCATTCTCTTGGCCTTCTCTTCATGGTCACAAGAGGGCTGCAGCAATTCCAGGCATCACATTTTGTTCCTCAATGCCTAGATGTCTAGGGCTGGAGGCAGATGGAAAAGGCCTATCTCTTCCTCCATGTCTTTTTATGAGTAATACTTTTTTTCCCCCAAGATGTTCTTTCCCCAAAAGACCTCCTCTCCTGGATTACTGCTCAGAATTTCATCACATGCTCATTCCCAAACCAGTCACTGGGAAGAAAAATGGAATAACATGATTGGGTAGGACTATTTCAGATTTACCTCCCTTGAAGCACATGGATGCCTGAAAGCACACAGTGGATGGAAGTGCTAAATCAAAGCAATAGGGACAAATTTTGAAATAGAGATAAGTTTGGATTCACAGGATGGCATCAGATGTTAGGAATCCAGATAGAAAAATTAAGAGTTTATGCCATAAGCACCGCAGAGCCTGTTAATCTTTGAGCAGGGGAAAGGAATAAGTAAGGACATTCATGGGAAGTGTCTGCCGGTGGTGTGTAGGAGAGATGGGCACTAGACTCAGGAGAGGGAATGATGAAAGTCTGTGAGAGTAGCTGAGCTGTTGCTGTAGCCTAGGTAGAATTTGCCAAGGGCTTGGTCTAGGTAGGTGGCATGGGTAACAAGGGTGGCTGAAGATAAGAGTCATTTGGAAGGAAAATTGGCAAGAGCGGGTGACTGATTAGCCATGGGGAGATAAAGAAGGGGGCAAATCAGGGGTTACATGCTGTCTTCATGTCTGTGACCAGTTGTTCTCCTGATCCTCTGGGGCCATGGTGAAAAGAGCTAACTCCTGCTAAAGGAATTTAAGCAAGTTAAAGGAAGACTGTGAGAGGTATAATGGGTTATTTAGGGGTATATGCTTAAATTCTTAAATTCAGTGCTTGGCTCTAGGATATAATAATAATAGTAAGAGTTGCATTTATTGCCAGCCTATTATGTCTTGCTGTTTTATTTACTTATTTAAATTTATTTTTATTATAGAAAACTTTATGCATATAGCGAAGTAGGGAAAATAATATGGTGAACCTGCATGTACCTATTAACCAGCCTCAACATGATCAAATCCTAGCCAATCAACTTTGTTTTCCCTGTTCCCTCACTTACTCTCCACCAACAACTCCAACCTAGGTTATTACTTTTTTGAGTAACAACTTTACCGAGACATAATTAACATGCCATACAATTCACGTATTTAAAGTGTGTAATGCCATAGTTTGTAGTACATTCATAGAGTGGTGCAACCACTCTATGTACTAGTTTGTAGTACATTCATAGAGTGTGTGCAACCACCACAATCAATTTTAGAACATTTCATCACCCCAAAAAGAAATTCCATACTCTTTAGCTATCACCCCCTGTTCCTGTTCCTCTTCCCCCAGCCCTAAGCAACCACTAATCTACTTTCTGTCACTATAGATTTTCCGATTATGGATATTTTATATAAATGGAATCATACAATATGTAGTTTTTTGTGACTGGCTTCTTTCACTTAGCATCATGTTTTCAAGGTTCAGCCATCTTGTAGAATCTATCAGCACTTCATTTCTTTATACTGCCAGATAACACCCCATTGTATGGATAGACTACATTTTATATATCCCATCAGCAGTTGATGGACATTGAGTTCCACTTTTTGGCCATTATGAAAATTGCTACTATGAACATTTGTGTACAAGAACATTCATGTACAAGTGGACATATATTTTCATTTCTCTTGGGTATATAACTAAGAGAGGCATTTCTGGATCATATGGTAACTCTACAGTTAACCTTTTAAGAAGCTGCCAGACTGGTTTCCAAAGTGGCTGCACCATTTTACATTCCCACCAGCAGCGTATAAGGATTCTAATTTCTCCACATCTTCCCCAACACTTTTTATTATTTTTATTTATTTATTTTAATTCTTTAAGGACTTTATTTTGAGAGCAGTTTTATGTTCTCAAAATTGAGAGGAACGTATAATTTCCCATGTAATCCCTGCCCCTATGCATGTATAACATCTGCTATTATTAGCCTCCTCCACCAGAATGGTACATTTGTTACAATTGATGAACCTATACTGACACAATAATCACCCAAAGTCCAGTTTACATTACAATTCATTCTTGGTGTTGTATAGTCTATGAGTTTAGACAAATGTGTAATGATATATATCTATCCTTATAGTATTATACAGAGTATTTTGACTGCCCTAATAATAATTCTGTCCTTGTTGTTTTCATTAGCATTTCCTTGATTGCCAAGGATGTTGAGCATTTTTTCATGTGCTCATTGGCCATTTGTATGGTAGTCCCCTCTTATCCTCATTTTCACTTTTGCGGTTTCTATTACCCACAGTCAACCATGATCTGAAAGTATTAAATGGACAATTCCAGAAATAAGCAATTCATAAATTTTAAATTGTGCATTGTTCTGAGTAACACGATGAAATCTCCTGCAGTCCCATTCCGTCTCACCCAGGACCCCGCAAGCTTCCATGTCGTCTGCTCCTGACATCCAAGCATCAACATCATCATGGCTCAATGATCCAGGACCACCTGAAGCCAATGATTCTCCTTCTGATGTATCACCAGAAGGTCAACAGGAGCCTAACACTACGTCAGGATGCCTATATCATTCACCTCACTTCATCTCATCATGTAGACATTTTATCATCTCACATCATCACAAGAAGAAGAAGGGTGAGTACAGTATAATAATTTTGAGGGGGAGCCAGAGAGAGAGAGAGAGAGAGACCACATTCACATAAATTTTATTACAGTATATTCTTATAATTGTTCTATTTTATTATTAATTAATGTTGTTAATTTCTTACTGTGCCTACTTTATAAATTAAACTTTATCATAGCTATACATGTGTAGGAAAAAACATAGTATATATAGGGTTCGGTACCATCTGCGATTTCAGGCATCCATTGTGGGTCTTGGAACTTATTCCCAATGGATAAGGGGGGACTACTTAGAGAAATATGTATTCAGATCATTTGTCCATTTTTAATTGGGTTGTTTGTCTTTTTTTATTGAGATGTAAAAGTTCTTTATATTTTCAAGATATGTGTCTTATCAGATACATAATTTGTAAATATTTTCTCCCATTCTGTGGGTTGTCTTTTCCCTTTCTGGATGGTGTCCTTCAAAGCACCAAAGATTTTGATTCTGATGAAGTCCAAGTTATCCATTTTTTTTCTTTTGTTGCTTGTAGTTTTGGTGTCATATCTAAGAAACAGTTGCTTAATTCAAGATCACAGAGATTTACACCTATGCTTTTGTATAAGAGTTTTATCATTTTAGCCCTTATATTTAGGTGTTTTATTCATTTCAAGTTAATTTTTATAGATGGTGTGAGTGACAGAACCAGATCCACAGGCTATGCCCTTTCTATTACACCATCATCCACTGTGGCCAAAGCACAGTGAAATATGGTAATAGTGAGGACAGCCTGACCCAGGCAACCCTTGCCTTCAATTCTTTGAAGGTATCATTTAACTTGTTTACTTTCTTCCTTGGCACCACCACCATCTCTATTTGCCCTTCATTCAGTGTTCTACCCATCAGGAGAGAGAAAGACAGGTCTCTTAAAAACTCATAGATTACGTCCTCAGAACTCAGAGAGAATGTGAAGTAGAAAAATCCAAAGCTCAAGGTGAGGAGTTTGAATTTGCATCCATCTTAAAGGTAACCCTGTCCATTCTGAAGTGAGGAGCAGGTTGAACAATCTTAACTTTCAAGTGGGAATTGAAATTTTGTTTACTAGAAGGATGACTTGTATTACCACATCTTAGCATTGAAAGACACCTTCAGTTGGAGTTTGTCTGACTTGTCATTTGGCACATAGAAAAATGTCCACTGACTTCTTCAAAGTTACAGGCTAGTTGGTGGCAGAAAGGGGACTCAAAGGCAGGTCCTCTGATTCCACTTTTCAGGAATATCAGAATTTTCATCTGTTCCTCGAGCCTACCAGACATGAGTGCCAGATAACCTGCCCTCACCAAGCAAAGTCTCACTATCATGAGACTCTAAAAAAATTAGAGGAAGCTGGAAAAAGGAAGAAAAATCACTGAAGAGTGGGATTTTTCTGAACCTGGCAAGGGGAAGGGATTTTTTCTGAACCTGGCAAGGGGAACAGGAATTTTCAAAGATCTATAAGGTAACAAGCAATCCAACTTCTGAGTCAGAGGGGTGATCCATGATTCAGGAATTGGAGAGCATCTTGCACATTCTGTCATTTTTTTTTTTTCTATAAGGCAAAGAAAGAGAGAGAGTTGGGCTCAGACTCAACTGCAAACTGCCTAGGGCACAACAGAAATACTGTAGAGAGAACATGGATTTAAAATAATTGGGGTGAGAAAATGTTCAGCCTATGCTAAAATGGTTTAGGTCTACGCCAGAGGGCAGAATCCCACCAAGTTGGGCAACACAGGGGAGAGAATATCAAGTGACATGGCCTTCAGGACTGATGCCATCTTACCTTCCACTCAGCCCTGGTTCCACTTCTAGCAGAAGCGATCTTAGAAAAGGTTCTGATCACTGATAAGTATAGGTGTTGTAGCAAAGCTTTAGGATCAGCTAGACCAGGGTTCAAATTCTGATTCCTTTACTATCTAGCTGTGTGATCTTAGGCAAGTCATGTCACCTCTCTAAGCCTCAGTTTCTTCCTCTGTCCAAAGGATATCATGAGGATGAACTGAGGCGATGGTACAACGCATATAGCACAGTTCCTGGGACATAGTGGATGCTTCACAGACGCATTTTTGCACCCCTCCTTAGTCTTTCTCAGCTTCGTATGAATTTTGAACCACCTGTCCAGGTGCTCTTTGGATCTCAGGACCTATCTCTTT
>NW_006789324.1:2817693-2820220 GCF_000442215.2 Lipotes vexillifer | reverse complement strand
ATCTCTTTCCCTATGGAATTAAATATTTCATTCTCCTATTGAGAGACTTTTAGAACTGAAGTTCCAGATGCCCTGCTGAGGAACCTGAGGCCAGAGCATTCATGGCAGGGTGGACATCTGGACCCTCCATTCAGTGCTCTCTCCTTGGCGTCACTGTGGTGTTCCTGGGATGCTGGTTGCCGTGACTACCTAATTATTTCCTCTAGGTCTGACCACCACAACAAACTGAAACACTTGCCAAACTCCCAGCCAAATAAGCAGCAGATGTCCAATTTGAAAAACATCATTCCTGAACAATAATGTTTGGTTTCCCAGCCATCACATGGACCCATCCGCAGAGATGGAGGCAGGGAGAGGCAGCTGTAGGGGAAGCCAGGAATAGGACCTGGGATGCAGAAGGGGCCCAGACTTATATCTGTGTCTTCCCATGGATGAACCATGCAGGAGGCACTCGTTCCCGACATGACATCCTGATTCATTTATAGAGTCACTAACTCTGTTCAATTGGTCTTATAACAAGTTCTCCGTGGCCACACAGTAGCAGTAAAGGACAAAGCTAATGGCTTTTAGAGTCAGACAGGTGTGGGTATCAATGGCACTTTTGTCTCTGACTCGCTGAGTGACTTTGACCAAATGTACTTCTCTGAGGCTCCATCTCCTCATATAAACTGAAGATTGTAATACCTGCCCTATACAGTTGTCATGGGATTAAAGCAGGAAACAGGGATACAGCACAATGCTTGGACCTAGTGAGTCCTTGATGAATGTTAGTTATAAATTTGTCTTTAAATCATCACATAGTCTAATATACCCATTCTGCCACAATATATCAAGGTGAATGATTGCTTTTGAGAAATACAGAATCTCATCCAAACAAAAGGAGTCTTAAAAATCATTTCAAACAACTCTCTTATTTTATAGAGGAGGAATTGAGACTCAGAAAGGTTAAAGTCTTTGCCTAAGATCACACAACTAACTAGTCAACTGCAGGGCTAGGATTAGAATGCCAGCGTTCTAACATCCAAGCCAATACTTTTTCCAGCATCTAATAGAGCCTAAGAAAGGGAAGGAGGGACGAGAATTCACATTTAGAGAGCATCTGCTATTCACACGTATTCTGCATGAATTGTTTTGTTTAATCCTCATGGCAATAATAGAATGTAATGTATTATTAGTCTTAATAAATGAGCAAACTAGAATATAAGCCTTAAAGAGCAGGGAGTATGTCTTTCTAATTCATTCCTGTATCCTCAGCAGGCAGAACAGCGCTTGGCACATAGTAGGTGCCCAGTAAATATTTGCCAGTGATCAAGATGAAGTAATTTATCAAAGCCAGATAACTAATAAATGGCAGAGCCAGGATTTGAAATAAAATCTGTCTGACTCCAAAGCCCATGCTTTTTCTGAGCTGGCTCTTGTACTTTCTCCCCTAGGAGACCTAGGAGGCTGGAAGGAAGAAGGAAGGAAAGTCTCATTCTTTGAGAAATGTGTCAATTCCAAGGCATTAGACTAGGCACAGTTATATATATTATGTCACTTACTTTTCACAACCATCGAGGATAATGATTTTCCTTTTTTAAAAAACATATGAGGAAATTGAGACAGAAAGCTTCAGTGACTCTTCCAACATAAAATAGTGAGAAGAAAAAACAAGGGCTTAGATTCCAGTGCCAGACTTTCACCTCCATCATGGACTCTTCTCTTAATATCACAGCTGCTTATAGGATGGGCCGTGAAGGAGGCTGATGTTGGGCCAGGAACATGGTATCAGACCTGTCACACAATGGGGGCAAGCATAGTCCCTTTGGGTTTGCCGCTGGATTTTGCTCAAGATGCCCAGCTATGTGGTAGCCTTTTATGACCAAAAACTTAAAGACAGAAAACCAGTAAGCTGAGGATGGCTAGGTGCTTGGTGACACTACTGGGGCTTGCAAAAAACCTGTCAGTGGCCTGCCTCCCCTCTCCTAGTTTAGTTCGATAACAAAATGCCTTTGTTTCTTAAGCTTTTATTAGTTCTATTCTGTTATCTGCAGCCAAAATAATTTCTTTTCAGGAGTGAGGGAGTAGTAAAGGCCATGGCGCTTGTTGTCTGTTCTCTCACTAACAGGCAAATCTGTATCCGTCTGAATTCTCAGTGTCCATATTTTTATTGGTGGGAGGTATCTGTTGGTTGAAAAGCACTTGAGCTAGCTCCTGTGAATGAGGGGAAATTGTTATAGGAATAAAAGACATCTCGGGCTTCCCTGGTGGCGCAGTGGCGGAGAATCTGCCTGCCAATGCAGGGGACACGGGTTCGAGCCCTGGTCTGGGAAGATCCCACGTGCCGCGGAACAACTGGGCCCGTGAGCCACAATTACTGAGCCTGCGCGTCTGGAGCCTGTGCTCCGCAACAAGAGAGGCCGCGATAGTGAGAAGCCCGCGCACCGCGATGAAGAGCGGCCCCCGCTTGCCACAACTAGAGAAAGCCCTCGCACGGAAACGAAGACCCAACACAGCCATAAATAAATAAATAAATAAAGCAAAAAAA
>NW_006789324.1:2735830-2817470 GCF_000442215.2 Lipotes vexillifer | reverse complement strand
CCCACCAAAAAAAAAAAAAAAAAAAAAAAAAAAAAAAAAAAAAAAAAAAAAAAAAAAAAAAAAGACATCTCTTGGAACCCAAGTACAGGGATTCAGCCGAGCCTGGCGGTGGAATTGGACCAGGACCTCAAAAGCATTTGGCACTCTGTTTCTCTCTAATGCTTTCTGCTCTTCTCTCTTCTCTTTTCTCTTCTCTTCCTCCTTTGCTTGTTCTTCCCTCCCCCTCCCCTCCCCCCTTACCCTCCCCCCTCCTCCTCCTCCTTCCTCTTCCTCTCTCCCTCAACCTTCTCTCTCTCACTTTGAATAACAGCCTCCATCAGTATCTACATCTGTATGTAACCAATTCAACCACCCAAAAAGAGACTGAATCTCAGGCCCAAATAAAGTTTCTTGCAGAGCAGATGTGATTGGCCACACTCCAGTCCTGTGACCAATGCTGCAACAGTCAACACTGACCAGGAGGAAGGATCACAGAGTATGAGTTTGGCTTCCTGGGGATGATCCCTGGACACCATGTAGATGACGGAAGCAGGGAAGTTCTGACAATAGATGGACTGGGGAGACAACCCAAAGCTGGTTATTATAAAGTCCCATCTCCTCTCTCTTCCTGGGGCATGAAGTGCTATTTTAGTTATTATCAAGGCCAAGTAGCAACCTTGCCCTTACTGTAGTTTGGTCTTTTATTCATTTAACGTTCAGCAGACTCTATTCCAGGTATTGGGCCTACAACAGTGACAAAAGCTGGCTAAGTCACTACCCTCAGAAGTCTTAGCCTTTTCCCCTTCAATTGTGTGGGATCTCCCACATCCTTCCAATAAGTTATCCCTTTGCCCAAGCTCATTTGAGACGGGTTTTTGTCACTTCTAAGCAAAAGAATCCTGACTAATGCAGGAATGTTACCACTGACAGATCCCCTAATATAAAACTGGCTGAGTCAGGATAGAGTAGGGAGTTGTGAGGACTCTGCCATATGGGACTGAGATACCAGCAATCCTTGTTAGGTGGTAGAAAATCAGTTGTAAATGCTGGAGAGGGTGTAGAGAAAATTGAACCCTCTTGCACTGATGGTGGGAATGTAAGTTGAAACAGCCACTATGGCGAATAGTATGGTGGTTCCTTAAAAAACTAAAAATAGAATTACCATATGACCCAGCAATCCCACTACTGGGCCTATACCCAGAGAAAACCATAATTCAAAAAGACACATGCACCCCAATGTTCATTGCAGCACTGTTTACAATAGCCAGGTCATGGAAGTAACCTAAATGCCCATAGACAGATGAATGGATAAAGAAGATGTGGTACATATATACAATGGAATACTACTCAGCCATAAAAAGGAACTAAACTGGGTTATTTGTAGAGACGTGGATGCATCTAGAGACTGCCATACAGAGAGAAGTAAGTCAGAAAGAGAAAAACAAATATCGTATAGTAATGCATATATGTGGAACCTAGAAAATGGTACAGCTGAACCGGTTTGCAGAGCAGAAATTGAGATACAGAAGTAGAGAAAACACATATGGACACCAAGGGGGAAAAGCGGTAGGGGTCGGGGGTGGTGATGGGATGAATTGGGAGATTGGGACTGACATGTATGCACTGATGTGCATAAAATGGATGACTAATAAGAACCTGCTGTATAAAAAAAATAAACTAAATTAAATGTTTAAAAAAAGAAAAAAAAAAGATTATCAATTTTCTGCTAGAACTCAGAGTGTTGTCCACAAAATAGGAACTTTAGGAACCTGGTAGAAAAATGTCAAAATATTGCCACCTCTGGCTACTTCTTCAAGTAAGTTATTGATTTTGGCCCGTCTGATAGCTGACAGAGAATAGCTGGGTGGATTTACAGCCCTGTTCAAAGAATTAATTTCTTTCTACCTGTAGTCAGGAATTTGAATCTGTTGAATCAGATAAACAAGTGCCTTAAGAATATGGGCTTATTGTTGGTGCATCAATTAGGATACTGTACATCTGGGAGGATCCAGCAGAATCTGGGAAGCCTGATGACCCCAGATTGCTTCTGAGCAGCTCTCCTGTGCATTCCTGCCTGGGAAAGTTGGAAATGCACATTTGGATGGGTAGTGAAGTTGAGACAGGAACTACATGGCAGAAAAAATGAGCCTTTCCTCACTACTCCAGCCTATTATTCTTCAAACTTGGAGGCAGAAGCCAATAACCTAAGATTTAGGGAGACGTGCAGAGTCCCCAAGATTGATATTAAGAAACCGATGCTACAAATGTGAGGTCCAAATTCAAAAGTAAAATTTGGGCAAGATTTTTGGTATTGGGTGGTACCGACAAACTGAGTCTCCCTTGCCTCCTCCTTCCTCTAACCCAATGCAATCAATAGGCTTGGCTAAGAAAGGACTTAAAAGAGTTGTGCTGTAAGAAAGACTCGAGCCTAGGAAACAGAGACCTGTGCTTGTTCAACCCTGAAAGCAACCCTTGATCCACATTCATGACTCAAACAGAAATGAACTACCAAGGTGGTACAGTGCCTTATGATGGAATGCTCCTCAATTCTCCTCTCAGTTCTGGTACTGATTAACACTGACCAAAGGAAGTCCTTCTGGTTGTAGAACCCAAGGCAGCTAGAATAATTGGTCAAGGAACAAATATATAGCCATGAGAGTGCAACAGAATCCTGGTGATGCTCTACCCCAGTGACTCAGTATCTTGTTGCTTCCCCTCACCCTCACTAAAGGAATCTTGTTATCCCTTATTTCCCCGATGCTTGGATAGTGAGTGTATTGGGCAGTTAAATACATTATTTAGCACTTGACTTGCAAAATCTCAAGGAGCCACAGTGAGCCATGTTCAAGAGGAGGAATCGACCTTCAACAGAAAACTTGAGTTTGGAAATCACTGGCCCCTGGTTTTATTTCTGGATTTATCAGCTGGATGGGACTTTAAGGTTTTTCGAATGGAAAAGGGTTGACTTTAGATGAAAAACAATGATTTCTGCAATAATAATAGCTAGTGCTTATTGAATCATTATTAAGTACCAGGCACAGGTCTAGGGCTGTATGTGTATGACTCATTTCATTGTCCCAACTACCCTGTGAGGTACATACTATTATCATCTGCATTTTACAGAAATAGTTAAGTGTCTTGCTGAGAGCTGAGTCTATGGCTTGGGTTCTTTTTTTTTTTTTTTCCTTGCGTTATGCGGGCCTCTCACTGTTGTGGCCTCTCCCATTTGCGGAGCACAGGCTCCAGACGCGCAGGCTCAGTGGCCATGGCTCACGGGCCCAGCCGCTCCGCGGCATGTGGGATCTTCCCGAAACGGGGCACGAACCCGCGTCTCCTGCATCGGCAGGCGGACTCTCAAGCACTGCGCCACCAGGGAAGCCCATATGGCTTGGGTTCTTAACTATCATATTGCATTTAGTTTTAGGTTACTTCCCTTGCTTGATTTTGCTTTTTTTTCTCCTATTTCTTACTGCTGTATCTTCTTGGCAGCCTATCTCTACTGATTTTTTTCAGGTACAATTGACATACAACAACCAGTACAAATGGATGAGTTTTGATATATGTTTACACCCATGAAAAATCACTACAATTCAAATAAGGAGCATATCCATTACTCCCTCCCCCAATTTTCCTCATGTCTCTTTGTAATCTATCTCTTCTCCTGCTCTCCCCATCCCTAGGAAACCACTGATCTGCTTCCTGTCACTATAGATCAGTTCGCACTTTCTAAAATTGTAATTGGAATCATATCGTATGTATTCTTTTTCTGTCTTCCTTCATTCACTCAGCATAATTACTTTGAGATCCATGACTTAGAGTATATCAATACCTTGTTCTTTGTATGGATGCTGCTATGTATAACAGTATGCACATCAGTGCAAATATAACTACATTGAATATTCATGTACAGGTCTTTGTGTGGACATACACTTTTATGTAAATAAATATCTAGGAGTGTAATGGCTGGGTTGTATGGGAGGTGTACGTTGAACTTAAGACACTATCTAACAGTTTTCCAAAGTGGTTGTACTATTTTACATTCTTACCAGCAATGTTTGAGAGTTCCAGTTGCTCTTTATCCTCCCCAACACTTGATATGATCAGTCTTTTTAATCTTAGTCATTCTAGCTGTCAAGTAGAGGTGTTTTATTGTGGGTTTTACTCGTGTTTCCCTAATGACTAATGATGTTAAGCATGTGCTTATTTGCCATGTATACTCCTTTGTCAAAAGGCTTATTTTGACAAATATTTTGTTCTTTTTATTTTTACTGGATTGTTTAATTAAAAAAATTATTTGTCCTAGTTCTTCCCCCTGTAGTTGGCTTCCTTTTTCTCTAAGAGGACATGCCACAGATTAGAACACAGATGGGGGTGACGAGGGCATGGTTTAGTAAATAGGGCACAGGTTTGTAAATAATCAGGTATATTTGGACTTGCACTTTAGCTCTATTACTTGATAACTTATGTTGCTTTGGCAACTCAGTTAACACCCCTGCACCTCAGTTCATTTGTCTATAAAATGGATATAGGGAACTATTTCCCAGTGTTTCTATGACGAATAACTGAAACACTCTTTTTAAACAAGTGGCATAAAATGAGACATATCTTGTTAATGTCAAGTCCTAAAAAGAAAGCTTCTTATGAGAATTTTTTTTTTTTTTTTTTTTTTTTGCAGTACGTGGGCTTCTCACTGTTGTGGCCTCTCCCGTTGCGGAGCACAGGCTCCGGACGTGCAGGCTCAGCAGCCATGGCTCACGGGACCAGCCGCTCCGCGGCATGTGCGATCTTCCCAGACCGGGGCATGAACCCATGTCCCCTGCATCGGCAGGCGGACTCTCAACCACTGCGCCACCAGGGAAGCCCCTTATGAGAATTTTAATGGTAAGAATGATTAGAATACCCTCAATGCCAGATATTCACGTAGAATAATATCTGGAATGGCATCTTCTTTATTATTTCATTATTTAATCTTTTCTTCCCTTCTGTGTGTATAATACACACACTTTGCAAAACAGGTTTCTCATACACATATACCTAACACACCCCAATACTATCACACCCCAATACATCCTATGGTATTAGTCTCTCACCAGGGATCTGGGAGCCCTCTGATCTAGAGGCTCTTCTTAGTCATCCTGTTTTTACATTTCTCTCATCCCTTTCTGATTTCCTCCTTGTCTATATCCTGCTCAGGTAGACAAAACAATGGTCACTTCCACTTGGTAACTTTTTAAAGCAATGGGAGAGGATTCCCAGTCTCTCGGTCTGCAGGGGCTTAAAGATGCAGGTGGTCATCAACAGCTGATAAGGAGGTCTGTTTTCTTCCATTGTGCACAAAGTACAGTAGGAGCTCTGGGGATCTCTACCCGGAGCTTTGTGTGTTTCTCTGTTGGCGCTGAGTTGCCTGCACCACTTTCTTGGCTGGGGAGGGGCAGAAGCTGGAGAACAGGATGATAGCTATTGCCCCTGGCTCTTTGACAAGAAAAAAGCAGCTTCCAGACAGGGTTCAACCTGCAAAAAGGCTTCCCTCCTGTGGAGGAATTATTCAGTCTAGGATAAGCTTCCTGTGCAGTAACATCAAATATTCCCACTGGCTGCTGAAGCTTAGAATTTGACAGCTTAACTGTTCCTTGCCCAGTCTGCGAGAGCTACAGAATCCCCTGCCACAATGCTGTGAACATAATGGGTGCCCAGTAATGGTAGTTTTCTTCCTAATTCTGATTTCTACTTCCAAAGAGGTATAAGGGCCATCTCTCCAAGTTCCCCTGTGGTTGATGTTCCTGAGGTTCTGTATATGTGTCTTCACTGCTAGGAGGCACTTCCATTTCTATGAGGCTAATTCCCTTAGTCCTACCTGTCCTGGATGAACCTGTCAATAAAAAATGTTGCTTGCCATTTCAAGCAAAGGATGTTGCAGCCATCAAGCCACTACAGCCACCCGGATGGTGAGCCCTGAGGGAGCTCAGGATGGAGACAAATGGGCTGCCCACTGCCAAGTCCTCAGTCACTACAGCCAAGCCCCATGATGTACCCTGAGGAGACTCAGGATGGGAAAGCACAGGATACTGGCTGTACATAGCTGATGTGCACATCAAAGGAATGATTTCAGTGAGCCCAAACTCTTGCATCTTCCCATACATAGAAAAGAGCTAAATTCCTTAACTTGAGATATCTGGCTTTCTTTAATTAACAGTAATATTTTGATGTTCCGACTCCCTGGTCTTTGTTGCAAAAACTCCTATATATCCCAGCTCCACCCTTGCCTCTTCCAAGCCATTTCTCAGAGCTATCTTAGAGGCTGTGTCCTGGGCTTAAGTCCTCAGTTTAGCCCTCCAAATAAAACATAATTCTCAACTTTTAGGTTGTGCATTTTTTTCAGTCCGCAAACCCAACAACAGGCTTCATAGAAGATGCCAAGGAGCCCTTGGAACATCACAGACTCATTACAAGGATAAACAGTCCTCCCAGTGTTTTAGGGCTTAGACCTGTCCTGAAGAACTTGCGATATTCTCTACCCGAAGGAAATACGACATATCTTGGTGAAAAGACAGGTGAGATATCTGAGATAGCCATCTCTCTCACTAAGTGGAAACATTCTGTTCTTTCTGGAGGAGAAATTCATCACAATGTACCTGCAGTAGATTACAAAGCGTACATGGAAGGAGGCAGCCATCCTCTGGGATGCCACAGGAAGACTGGCTTAGACTCAAATGCTAATAGCCCCACTGATGAGCGTGGACAACCTGATTACACAGGGACAGCAAAGCCAAGTCCTGCACTCTCTCCCCAGCTGGCAGGAGCAATCTTCTTGGAACAGCTCCCTCCTACCTTCCATCCTTTCTGCACTTAAAAACTTCCGGGAATCTTACTTCCTGCCTTAAGCATTTTCAGACAAAATGAGTGGATTGAGAAATTGCCCTTCACACAAACCTCAGTGACTTACCTTCAGGCACCATCATTAGAAAACAAAACACTAAATCAGTTATTTTATAGGGCAAAGTGTTAACACTAGAAAGAAAACCAGACTGGGTTTGAGGGATGTGCAGTGATTGAGGATCTGAAGGGGTCTTGGGGAGGGCTGTGCGCCAGGTGCTCCCTCTGCTGGGGTGCTAATCCCCTGGGATAAGGATTATAATCTTCAGTTTAGGAGTGAGGGGCAGAAGCTCATGCAGCTGGAAGAATTTGTCTCAGGTCACACAGAGATTAGCAACGGACCTGGGACTAGATCATGAGTCAGTCAGGTTTCCAAAGTGCATGGATTTGCCACTGTACGCGTCTTAGGTTTTTGCACTATGTCCCTCATTCCACGCACCTGTACCCCACACAGGCAACCCCTCTGGTCTCCAGCCATGTTGGGCCTCAGACCTTGGGGTTGTGCCCAGCAGTACTTATTCTTTTCTCGCTTCTTTGCAGTTTTCCTGGTGCATATTCATAAGCCAGGCTGTTGGAACTACCCATAGTCTCTTCCCCTTTATTATCTCCTGACATCTCCCTGGGCTCCTGAGGGGCCAGGGGCATCTGCAGAGGAGAGAACTGCCCCCCAGTGAGGAGCAAGGAAGGTCTGCACCTTCCTGTTTCAAAGCTGGCACTGCTGTTTCAGCTAGTCATTCAACCTCTACCTTTTGTTATTTTGGTGATGGTAGTGTGTTGTTCATTGGTTGGTCTGATAGCAGCTCTGTCCTCAAAGGTCATTTGGTGAATACAAATAAATGACCTGCCTCAGTCCAGTGGCAGTCAAGCCCCTTTTTAACTTAGGTTAGTGGCTCCACCCACTTCTTTAAGGGGTTCATTTTCCAGAAGCCTCTCTTGACAATTTTGGACATGAAGGATACAAAGATGAATGAGACATAATCTTAGCCTAATAGCTCTCAACAGGGCCAGGGAAATAGAGTCTATTATTCAGTGTTCGATTCAAGAAATGGAAGCCAGTCTTGGTATTTTGAGCAGAAAGGCTTTCAACACGGGGGTTAGAGGCTCATAGGATCATTGCAAGTGCTGGAGGAGTGTAGGCTCCAGGATAATTTCCAGAGAAACCTGCTACCTCTGCCCCATCAGAAAGGTGAACAGCAGGAGGGCCCAAATTGAATCATGAGTTCTAGCTTCTAGAACTAGAACAAGTCCCATATTTTTATCTAGGGAATCAGAAAGGCAGCTGCAGGAAGCTGTTATTGATACTGTTGAAACTGACTCTTGAAAGTTGTAAAACTGTTGATGAGTTACTGTAATACAATGCAGAAAAACTTCATGTCTCCACAACTGGGCTTCTGTTTTAGCAGAAAAGATCTAAAACAGCAGGATTTCCTTTGTTTCATTTTTACTTTTCAAATCTCATTCAAGTGCATCTATTGGTAGAACTTAATTTTCATTCAGTACCCTATCTACAGGGAAGTCTGGAAAATGGACTTGTACCATAGAAAATGAGAGTCGATATTGGGAGAATAACCAGCAGTGTCTTCCACAGATTCGTGAATGTATATGTGCACTAAAGTGTTAGAGGAAGCATATTATATAGTCACAATGGATGTTGGGCTGGGGAAGAGGAACTTGGAATATGTCAGGAAGTAGGGACTCAGTAAGGACTTGACTGAGCTGAAATAATTGGGAACAATTATTGCATGTACACTATGTGCCAGGCTCTATTTTACCCATTTGGCATGTATGAACTCATTCAATCCCTACAAAACCCTGTGAAATAGGTTCAGTTATCAACCCACATCTGCAGATTAGGAAACTGAAGCACAGCCGGCAAATGTCAGAGCCAGATTTGAAACCAGGTTGTCTAGTTTTAGAAAACGAATACTCAACCAATTTGCTAAGAAACGCCTCTGCTTTTAGTCATGAAAGCTGCTTTCCTGTACTGTATTAATCTGCATTTTACTTGTTAATTCTGGTTTGGACCCTGAAGCAGGACTTCTTTTAACCTAGACATTCATGGATGAATTTCTGCAAATCTAATGAACGCTGAAGTTGTAATCAAAGTTTTTCAGCATTTGTGTATTGTTTTTCTGGGAAGTGGTGACAAGGCTTATCAAATGGGTTATCAAGGATTCTCAAATGGGTTTTTGACCTAAAAATACATTTCAGAACTCTGCCTTAGGGCAGTGGTTCTCAAAGTGTGATACTGGACAAGCAGCCTCAGCATTTCTGGGGAGCTTGTTAGGAATGCCTCTTCCCAGGCCCACCCAAGACCTAGTGAACCAGAAACTCCGAGGGTGGAGTCCAGAACTCTGTGTTAATGAGTCTTCCAGGGCTTCTGATGTATGCTCAAGTCTGAGAACCACTGCCCTAGCACAAGCATAATCATGAGTGGTACAGCATTAGGGGCAGTTTGCTGGCCTAAGTGGGACTTTCACAGTAGATATGGTATCAAAGAAGGTAGAGAAAAATTTTGGAAGCCTGAGATCTTCTTTGGATGCTCTCAGGAAGGAAACACTGAGACATAGCTTTGACTTGGCCAATATTTTGGATGAGGCATTCCCTGAGAGCTTCTGTGACACTCAGAACAGGCGTTTCTGGGAGATGCTGGTCTCGGGACTTGCAGCTGAGAAGATACACCCTGTGGACCTGTGCACCAGTCCCACAATGCCTGGGGTGCCGACCTCTCCCCTCCCCCATACACTTTCTTCTAGGGCTGCAGATAGATATCTTGTTTCATCCAAGGTACACAGACCTCTAATGACATTACAGCAGAAGATAACCTGTCTGGGCTCCTGAGGCATTTAGTATCCACTGACACCCTAATTGCTTACTGAGAGGTGCCAGGGCCTCTGGTCCACACCTTACCCAGTTGACACGACAGCTGTGTGGACCGTGCAGGACTTGTGCCCGCAATGCCAACCTCCTTCTACACCTTCTTGGAAACACAAAAAGGTCCAGAAACAACCTGCAGTGCCGGCTGATGGGAATGGCAAGGATGCTTGTACCGCACTCCCCTGCTGCCCTTCCCCTTCAGAACCCCAGGCCTGGCTCCTCCTTTCCGCTAAGTCACGCAGCTGAAAAGCTCTTAGCTCTTAGGGTAGGGAGAGAGCAAGTGCCTGCTGGTTGGCCTGGAAAGGTTCTGGGAATTCATTATGATCTAAACAACAACTATTCCAGTTATTCATGTGACTCAGCCCCCGAAAGCGGGATCTTCCTCTGTCCACAGGGCTGGGTGTTGCTGACTCAGTGCTGAAGAGGGCACCTTATCAGCCCTCCTGGACTCCCCACCCCCTCCCTCCTCCCCTTCGTCCCCAGAGGACACCAAAGGAAAGCAGACGGTGGAGCTGAGCTTTGCGGCATGTTCCATTTCATTTCTAAACAAGCAGCCAACCTCCTCCTGTTACAGCTCTCACTGCACACAACTATCAGTCTTCTGGGCATTTCCGAGGGGAGGTAATGAGAAACAGTCACTCAGACATCACGCGTGCACGTATGTGTTTAGCACACGTTCATCCAGCACCTACTATGTGTCTAGCTGATTGCTAAGGGCTGGGATCCAGAGAGACGTGGCTGTATCTGCCCATACTGTTCAGGGGTCTGGTGGGGGAGAATGCATTCAACAGACATTAGGAAGTAATGGAAAAAGCACTGTAGCAGAGCTAGAGAGAGCTTTGAGAACGCTGAGGAATGAGTAGCAACCATTTCTAGGTGCCTGGAATTCCTCTTCAACACGCAGCAAAATTCAGTGTGGGTGGGAATTACTTTTGTCTCTGGGAGCCAGAGAGAGAAGAAAATGCCAGGAATCAAAATGGTACAAAAGAAGGACTTTCTGGAAGTAGGGAGGCTGAAGAAAGAGACAAAAGGGCAGGGAGACTAAAGTGCCATGTTTTACAGTTTTGACAAAGGGCCTTTTCTTAACTTGAACCTGTTTCACACTACCTACTAGGCAGGATGGTGAAATTTCCCCAAAATAGTAAATAAACTGCTTGAGCTTTTCTCCTTTGATGAAGAAAAGGAGAAGGAGAATAGAAAGATCCCATGCCGCTGGTTGGAAATGAAAGAAAAACTAAAGACACTAATGTGGGCATCTAATGTGTATCAAACCTTTGTATGTATAGTATCATTTCTCATTAAATACTAACAGAATACACACACAAACACTCACACCCAAATATTGCTGCGCAGAGGGGTAAATAACATGCCAAAGTGTAGCTGGGCTGAGATTGGGACCTGTCCTGTGTTCTTGCCACTTACAAACTAACTGCATGTAGGTACATAATGTAAAGTGCTCACATCCCCATTTTACAGATGGGGAAACTGAGGCACAGGGAAATTAACTAACCTCTCCAAAGTCATACAAATAGTGAGTGAGGTAACAGAACTTCAGACCCAGGTCTGTCTGAATTCAGAGTCTGGACCCTTTCACCACACCACCCTCCTTTTTTTTTTTTTTTTTTTTTTCATTTTTGAAACCAGACTTCATTTCTCTTTAGTACCTACTGTCTGAACTTCTGTAAAAATGGAACCTGATATCATGTCGTCCAGGATTATGATTATCTACTGTAATGTTAGAATTAAAATAGTTAATCATAACTCCAAGCATATTTTCTTATTCATTTATTCATTCATTCAATACATTTATATTGACTGTTCATCTACTTGTGCCAGACACAAGGTCCTGAGGGTAGAGCGGTGAAAAAGGCAGCCATTTTCTTCTCATGGAGCTTTCAGTGTAGCCGGGAGAGGAAAACAGGAAATAAGAGTTATACAACAATCAGTGTATTACAGTTGCAGTAAGTGGTATAATAATGATAGCTAAAAGCTTAATTGAATTTACTTTGTGCCAGGAATTATTCTAAGTACTCTATATTCATAGAGTTTAACTCATTTAATTCTCACAGACCAATGAGGGAAGTGAAGAAATCAGTGAAGGCTTCCTGAAGGAAGTGTCAGCTTATTCTGGAAACAGGAGGAGTTATGTTGAGGAGGGGAAGGCCAGGGAAGATCAGGAGTGTAGTCTGGGTGGTGATGTCCAAGTAGCCACTAGCCACATGAAGCTTTAGACTACTTGAAATGAGGCTAGGCTGAATTGAGCTGTGATATAAGTATAAAAAACATTCTGGATTTCAAAGACTGAGCATAGGAAAAAATAAAGTAAAACATCTCATTAATTTTTGTACTGATTAGATGTTGACATGATGCTATTTTGGTTATATGGGGTTAAGTCAAATCTATTATTAAAATTAATTTTGTCTGTTTCTTTTTATTTTTTTAATGTGGGCACTAGAAAATTTTAAATTACATGTGCAGCTCATGTTATATTTTGATTGGACAGTGCTGATGTAGTAGGCTGGGGAGAGTCAGGGAGCAGGGGCATCAGGGAAACTAGAGCCTGGAGGAGGCGTGGAGAATGATAGAAGAGAATGCTGAGGATGCTGAGGCAAACGTGAATTGCTAACCTTCTATCCTTCTATCTAATTACTCTTTCTAACTTTCTATTACTACAAACTTTGTAAGCCCCCAATCTGAGAAGGTGGGGCTGACTGACTTACTGAAAGTTGTCTCTTTCTCAGAACCAGCTCCAGCTGTGAGCCAGATTAACACTATTCTTAGACCCAGTATTGTAGATGGAAGAGGCAAGAACAGGGCAAAAAAGTAAAGAAAAATGGAGGAACATCTTGGGGTAAAAGTCAAGCCCCTGGGCTTCCCTGGTGGCGCAGTGGTTGAGAGTCCGCCTGCCGATGCAGGGGACGCGGGTTCGTGCCCTGGTCCGGGAAGATCCCACATGCCGTGGAGCGGCTGGGCCCGTGAGCAATGGCCGCTGAGCCTGTGCATCCGGAGCCTGTGCTCCGCAAGGGGAGAAAAAAAAAAAAAAAAAAAAAAAAAAAAAGCCAAGCCCCTATGAATGGCCCACCCAGCCCTATAATATCTTCCTGTCTGCCCCTTACCGCTCTGCCCTCATCTCCAACTCAGCTCTTCCTGCACCTCACCTCCACCCCAGTTACACCGACCTCTTCGTGGGCCCTCAAACACACAGGCATGCTCCTGCCTCAGGACCTTTGCACCGGCTGTTCCCCTTACCCAAAATTTCTCCTCTCAGCTATCACATGGCTAACTACCTTAACTCTTGGTTCAACTGTCACCTTCCCCACAAGGCCTACCTTGATCATCTTGTTTAAAATTGCACCCACTGGCACTCCCTTACCTTACTCTTTTGTTTTTCTTTTTTTCATTGCATTTATTACCTTCTAACATACTCAATACTTTACTCTTTACTATGTTTATTGTTAATCTCCCTACCAGAAAGCATTCTCCCTAAAGACATTGACCTCAGTTTTATTTCCTCCATTATCCCCAATACCCAGACAGTGCCTGGCATAGAGTAGCTGCTCAACTAACATTTTTTGGAATAAGTGAGTGTCAGTGGCACTGCTTGGGGCACAATTGGCTGATGGATACGCATCCTCCATGCACTCTCTCCTCTCCTGAAGAAAAGGACTTTCTTTCTCCCTTTCCTGGGGTGGGGCTTGATTAACCTTGCTTTCCACTCAGCTTTTACTACTCAGGGCTCTGCCCTGTTCTGGATCCCACGCATATGTCTCCCTAGAGACTAGAGGAAGCAGCTGATGCTGTGGGCCAGCCTCTTGGGCTGGGAGTCGGGATTCCCCGGTTCCCTCCTGGCTTCGCCCAAATGCAGACCCCCTCTCCCCTGCCTGTTTCTTTAGCTGTCAAGGGTTGCAGGCTCAGTGGGAGGCTGAACGAGGTACTCTGTGGACTAAGGAGGAAAATGAGGGAGACAATTGTCCCATACAGGGCAGTGGTTCTCAAGCCTTGGTGCCCGGAACAGAGGACTCAGCATCACCTGGACACTTATTAGAAATGCATAGTCTTAGGCCCCACCCGAAACCCACTAAATCAGAAACAGGAGGGTGGGGTGAGCGGGCAACAATGAGTTCAACAACAATTAAACCACGGACTTAATTAAATCGTTCGATTAAAATAATGAACAAAGCCTCACGGTGACTGCGATGCGCTCAAGTGGGAGAACCCCTGGGCTGGGGGAAAGGAGGGACTTTGAGCGTTAAAGGCGGGGAGGGACTTAAAATGTCAGGCCAGAGGACACGTCTCCGCGGGCGGGCTAGAGCCAGGTGGGTTCCCTGCGTCAGAGGCCGCGCGGGGTGGTCTGACCTGGGAAGTTAAAGGTCAGCGCTCACAGGTGCTCCACCCCCACGCCAGGAAAGCGCCCCGGCCCAGCCATGACCTTCCGCCGGCCACGTCCCACTGCAGGCTGCCGGGGGCCCGCGGCCGGAAGTGCTGAGCTCGGGAGCTCCCCGAAGCGCTCTCCCCGCCGCCGCCGCCGCCGCCGCCTCCCGGTCCAGCCGAGCTGGTGGGATTCCGGCGCTGGGCTCCGGTCCGTGGCGGCCCTCCGCCTGCCCGCCCGCCGCCTGTCACCCTCTCTCTGCTTCTGGCTGTAGTCTCCGGGTCTTTGTTGGAGCTCCGTCTCTGATTTTTCTCTCTTCATCTCTGCCTCCCCCTACCCGATTTGTTCTCCCCGCCCCCTCTTCCTTTTCTTTCTTTTTTTTTTTTTTTTTTTTTGCGGTACGCGGGCCTCTCACTGTTGTGGCCTCTCCCCTTGCGGAGCACAGGCTCCGGACGTGCAGGCTCAGCGGCCATGGCCCACGGGCCCAGCCGCTCCACGGCATGTGGGATCTTCCCGGACCGGGGCACGAACCCGTGCCCCCTGCATCTGCAGGCGGACTCCCAACCACTGCGCCACCAGGGAAGCCCCCCACTCTTCCTTTTTCATTCTCATCCCGCTTTTTTTTTTTAAACAAAAAGTGATGAGGCGCCCACGATGTGCCCAGGATGGCCCTAGGCTATGGGGAGTGAGCGGTGGAAACAAGGGAACCTGTGGGCAGGGGGCTTACAGGGCCTGTAATCCGTTTCTCCCCATCTTCCGCTGCTCCCTGTGCACCCCAGCTCTCCCCTGCCCTCCCAGAATTTGCTGTTCTTCCCTCTATCACTCCTTGTTGTATCTCGAGGAATTTTTCTTCCGGAAGGTCCCATGGTAGGACTAAAAAGGCTACTTTTGTCTTACTACTAGAAAGTTGCAGTTAAATGTCAATCTGATCTTGAATGACACTAGTTTCAACTGTTAGGAGCCATGGACACCTCAACCAAAATTAGTTTATTAGCCTAATGCAGACAGCCAGATCCTCTGAGGTCACCTAGAGAAAGTATTATTTACCTACGTTGGCCTTTGTGCTGGACACTCATTTATTCAAGAACGTGTATGCGTGCATTCAGTGATTTATTGAGGACCTAGTCTGTGCTGGTTGAGGGCTGTCCAATAGATGGTGTTCTTCACAGCGCTCTGAAGAAATTAAAACAATGATGCAGAAAGACCCAACAGTACCCCATTTAACCCTTTCAATCCCCCTCTAGGTGAATAAGACTATATAACAATGTGATAGATATGAAGACTGAGGCTGAGAGACCATGCAGCTTGTCCAAGTACCTACGACTGGTAAGTTATACAACCAAGATTTAACCCCCAGTTTGACTGACTCCTGAGCTGGTTCCTAGTAACCTACAAGGCCAGCTTGGAGGCAACGCTACCACAAAGAAGAGAGAGGTGAGGAAGGAGGAGTGGAATGGCTCTGGAGTGGAAACTTTTGAGTACTGGACTGAGAGTTGGGTGATGCTGTGTGTTATTGATGAAGTTTTATGGCCTCTCTGGGCCCTCCTTAAAGGTTAAATGGAGAGCTCTGCTTGCTGGCTACAAAAGCCTCCTCCAGGTGTAACATGTAGGTTAGCACATAGGCTCTGGGGCCGGAAGAGCTGGGCTGGAAATCTGCTTCCACTACTGACTTGCTGTGTGATCTTGGACAAGTCACTTAAGCTCTCTGGGCTTCAATTTTCTTATCTGAAAGATTGCTGTAATGGTTACTGCCTCACTGGGCAGATGACAGGGTGAATGATTTCTGTTAAAGGTTAGGAAGGGTATCTATAGCACAAAGTCACTACCCAGTGAATGTTAGCTGGTTCTTCTGTTATCCCAGCTCTAGCCTGCCGACTTCTCCGCGCAGGCCAGGGACACGGTGCCCTGCAGCCCAGGCCTATCCCATGCCTGGCTCCTGCCCAGTCTAAGCCCTTTCTTTCCCAGAGCAATGAAAGTCATGGTCTCTAGTCCTGATTGTGAAGGAACCAGGGATATCCCAGGAGTCTGGAACCCAGTGGATTTTCAGTCAAAGCCCTTTTAACTGGCTCACCCACAAAGGGGATAGTTTTGTATAGAATACTTAGAAACTGTTCTTCATCAGATGTACCTGCTTTCACAGAGGTTTTGTGCAAAGCTCAAAGCATTTTCTTCCTTAGTTCAGGTGGGCTAGACAAGAGTCCAAAGTCAGTGAGGACAGTATTGCATGGTGCCAAAGAGCAGGGGCTTGGTGTGGTGGTTGGTTGATCATCCTAGTGGTGGGAGGACCTTAGCTGTTTTGAGTTTCAATTTTCTTTATTTTAAAATGGGCTTAACAGCAGCATCTATCTCATGGTATGTTTGCAGAAATGAAATGACAAGCATTGAGCATAGTGGCTAGCACATAGTAATCATAGGATGGATACTGGCTATTATCATATTAACAGATCTCATGGGTTTTGTACTTTGGTGTTAGAAAGAACTATGTTTGAGTCTTTAGCTTTATCACCTACAAGCTGTGTGACCTTAGGCAAATCGATTACTATCTCTGAACCTTAGTTTTCTCAACTAAAAAATGGGAACAAAAATATTATATGTACGATCTGCCACAGACTGTCTTCCTAGATAACAAGTAAGGTTCTGTTTGTTCATGTGCTTTGCAACTGTGAAGCGCTATGCCCATGCTGATTATTCTTGGTAGTTATTTTTCTCTCAAGGCTTTATATCCAGTCCTTTGGTGATCTGAGTTGCCTTATCTTTCCCTTTGTAGCAGAAAACTCAGAGAACTCAATCGTATTCTTCTTTTTTACCAGTGCTCAGCAAAATGCTTTGTGTGCCAGAAGTGCCCAGATTATTCAAGTTAGGCATCAGAGGGTCTCGTTTGGTCCCTGTTACATGCTGATACAACCTTAGACCAGTCATGTAATTTCTCTGACCTGTTTCCTTATCTCCAAAACAGGGGTAGACTTACTGTTTGACTTGCTTACTCGTTGGGGTTGTTCAGAGTGATCAAAAGAGACAGAAAAATGTGTTGAACATCGTAAATCTTCACACAAGTATGAGGGAACATCCCCAAGCATTATTTCCAACATGCAGCTTGTCTCCCCTTTTCCCAGCTCCCAGTCCTGCAAAGCAGTCCCATAGAACTACTTACGATTACCTGCACGGGTCTCTGCTGTTTCATGCCTCGGTGCCTTTCGCCTTTGCACAGCTTGATTTCTCTGCCTGGAATGCCCTTCCCCTCATTCTTCACCTGTACCCCTTACTCGAAGGATGCCTAAAAAACCTTACTCATTCTTCAAGGCCCAGCTCCAAAGGGTCTCCTCTCTCAAGTCCTCTTGGACTCACGCAACCAGAGTCAATCACCCCGCCCCCCCTTCTATAACCCACTGTACCAGTTCAGACTGCCAACATGTCTTTCATCACCTTGCATTATGACTGTTGCTTCATCATTCATTTAAGCGCAGTGATGAAGCACATAGGCTCTGGAACCTGGGTTCCAATCCTGACCCTCACACTTTTAACTGATTGTATTAACTTTGGGAAGTAACTTACCCTCTCTGTGCCTCAGTTTCCCTACCTGTTCAGTAGGGATGATAATAATACCTCCCTTGTACGGTTGTCGTTGAGGAGAGTCACTTTAAACATTCAGAATAGTGGCTGGTGCATAGTAGGTGCTCTGTAAATTTTAAATTTTACTAGTGTTTCTGTCTTTCTTATCTGACGGCAAAGACTGGGACTTCTCCTCAGTGCCTACAACAACCTGGCACACAGGAGGGGCTCAACAAACGATCGTTGAATGAACGGCTCAGAGAATTTCACGGACGCTGGATTCTTGTGTCTCCATTCAGCCCTCTCCCTTCCCTACTGGGTCCTGCCTTCTCTCCAGTTTGCCTTAGAAATGGGTCTTGCAGCTTCTGCTTTCCATTCAGTACTTGCATCAGAGGTTCCCCCACCTCTTGTCCATCTTCCTACTTGGCTTTCTGACTCAGTCGTCTTCTCCCACCCCAGCCCAAAGCCCTGCTTCAGACCCAGCCTGCTGTCACATTGTT
Organism: Lipotes vexillifer; assembly: GCF_000442215.2. Classification (NCBI taxonomy): domain Eukaryota; kingdom Metazoa; phylum Chordata; class Mammalia; order Artiodactyla; family Lipotidae; genus Lipotes; species Lipotes vexillifer. Next base: position 2,799,323 of record NW_006789324.1, on the reverse strand, counting down.
CCCTCCATGTATCCTCTGCTTCTGATCCCTCTAGAATTTATATTTATATTCTCTACTGAATTAATTCAGAGGTCTTTAGCCAGGGCTTTCAATGTCCTCCAGTATTCAGGTCCCCCCCCACCATGAATTTATCTTCTCAAGGAGAGCTTGGTTGGGCCCTTCTCTGAGCATGACAACACGCTCATCATCCTATCCATCCACCCATCTATCCACCCAACCACCCCTCTACTTATCTACCCACCCAAAGCACACACATATCTGTCCACCCACCCGCCATCCGTCTACCCATTTATCTATTATCTATCCATCTTATCTATCTACACACCCACCCACACGCCCACCAACCACCTTTCCATCCATCTATCCATCCTTCTTTCCATCCATCCATCCATTTATCCACCAAAGCATTCAATTAATATTCACTATATACCTACCTCTCTCTAGTCATTATATGGCATACAGACTTGAACAAGAATAGCTGGTCCCCCATTTCTTGTAGTTTATAATCCACCTGGGGAAATTAGAAAACTGAACCACAATTTGTGGCAAAAGGTACTCTGTGTCATATGGGTGCTCTGGCAGGTTTTAAATTAGAGTTCATGAATGAGCTTCAGGGATCTGTGACCTCTGCAAAATTGTAAGGAAAATTGGGTAGGTAAGAGGTGTGCATGGTACCTATTTATATACACGTGCATTTTCAGGAGAGAGGCTCCATGGCTCTCATTACATTCTCACAGGGGGTTGCCAGGAAGCACAAGAGGACGCATAGAAAGAAGGCTGGAGAAGAGATAGCCCTAGTTCAGGGCCTGGAAGCGGAGGAAAAGGAAAACTAAGGTTTATTTCAGACCCACTGTGTTATGGACGAATTGTTTGTGTTCCCTTACATTCATATGTTGAAGCCTTAGCCCTCAAGGTGATAGCATTAGGAAGCAGGGTCTTTGGGAAGTAATTAGGTATAGATGAAGTCATGAGGATGGAGCTCCTTGGGATAGGATTAGTGATCTTATAAGAAGAGGAGGGGACATCAGAGCTTCCTCCCTACGTCATGTGAGGATACAACAAGAAGGCAGCCATTTGCAAGCAAGGAAGAGGGTCCTCACCAGACCTGACCGTGTAGGCACCCAGACTTCCAAGCCTCCAGAATCGTGAGAAATAGATGTCTGTTATTTAAGCCATCCAGTCTATGGTATTTTATTATAGTAGCCTGAGCTGACTAAGACACTATGCCAGGCACCACTTCTAGTTTTGCACCCTTGGATATGCCCTTGTTGGGAATATAGGAATGGGAGAGAAATAAGGCAGAGGAAATTAGCCTTTCCCAAGCACTGGGCTAGGCAGTATCTTCTCATTTAATGCTTCCCGCAACCTTTCAAAATAGGTGTGTTATCCCTATTTTACAGAAGAGGAAGCTCAGAGAGGTAAAGCAAGGACCACAGTCACACTGTCATATGGGGTAGAGTGAGGATTTGAGTCCAGGTCACTGGGCTCTAGGGCCCAGGATCTCTGCCTCTCCCTGGCTTGTCTGTGGACCAAGCACGACACTGAGTGAGTGCTTTAGAGCTGTAGAACCTGACTCAGGGTAAGAGAAGATGTTATCTGTGCTTAGAGAAAGTTAAAAGAGTTTTACGAGCCTCAGGAATTGCTGTCATTAAATTTTCAACAACTTTTTCCTGCGGATCCTGCCCATGTAAAAGGTCAGCCAGTGTTGGTTCTAACCCAGGAGTGTTATCACAGCAGTTTCCAGGAACAAGGCTGGGCACGGGGCAGTCACTCAGCAAGTGCTTGTGGGTGGGTCTAGTGGCAGAAAAGTGGCCTCAGCCCCCAACCAACCTCCGTGGCCCCCCTCTTCTGGGGGAGGGCAGCAGCCTGCGCCATCACAGCTGACAGAATAGATGTCTCCTCAAAACTGCCCCATTGCCTGGAGCCAGGGGCTTTGCCAGGAGGATATACAGTCTCTCAGGTCCAAGGGTTTCTGAAACTTCAAGAAAGCTTGTGTCCAGGCCAGCTGCCCACCCAGACTCTTCCCAAGCTACCCAATATTCCACCATTCCCTCCCCGCACTGAAGGAGTTCAAACCCAGTTTGAAAACCACTGGACTTCTTGCCAAAGGAGATTGAACTCAATGACCCCTAAGCTCCCTTCCGGTCACATAAGGCTGGGATGAATTAAGGGAGAAAATGTTTTTTCAGCTAAAACTGTTTTCTCCTTGAAGGCAAGGACCATATAATTTGTTGATTTGGCCTCATAACTAGATGTACCCTTCCCCTCCTCTCCGCCCGAGTCTGGGACGTCACTGGCATTGCCCTGAATCACCCCCACTGCTTCCTCACTGGCCCCCCTGCACGCAGCTTGTCCCATCCCAGCCAGACTGACCATTCTAAACAGACCTCCTTATATCTCTGGCCTTCTTATAATTCTTCAGTCGTTCCCCTTGCTGGATTACAAGACTGAAAGTTTTTACCAACCACTCCGCATTCCTAACTTAACCCCTTACACTCTGGGCCTGTGCACCTACTCTCTGGCCTGCCCTACACCTCCCCCACCTCATGTTCCTCTCACGGGCTGTTTTCCCTGCTCCTGGAACCCCCAGATTCCCTGATGCACTCCTCTTCAGTCCACGGCCTCAGCCACTAACACAGGGAGCCAACCCTTCCCCTGAACCCCTAAATCTGGGTAGGTGGCCTTCTCTTTGCTTCTACAGTGCCTGCAGGCTTCCTCACTCTGTATTGCAATTTTCTGGTCCATTCTCTGTCTCTCCCACCAGCTGTAAGCTCCGGGCGGGCTGCATCTGTGTGTGCTTATTTACCATATTCCCAGAGTCCTGCCCACAAGGCCTAAGACCCTCACTCCTAAGAGGTGCTTAATGAACATGTTTGCATTCCACAGAGCAGGGCTTTACTTGGAGGTGAGGTCAGATTCCTCGCCCCTGAGCTTGAGAGGCCTCACTGCTGAGGGCCCCCAATGTGGAAGCCATTAGCGCACCCTCCCCCTGCCCTTCACTGAATTTGCTCGGAAGAGGCAGGAGCTTTTGGAAGCACCTGAATCCGATTATAGAGCTTGGAACCAAAGCCAGGCATAATTGGGCCGCCTCCCCCCCCACCCAGCCCCCTCTTTTGTAGCCAGATGACCAGCATCCTCCCCCCTCAGGCACCCTGCCTGCCTCTCTGCCAACATGTTCTGGCTGTGACAGCACTGCCACCACTGAATGGGCAGCTGCGGTCACATTTAGAGAGGGTGAGGCAGAGACACTCGCTTCAACTCTGACATTCAGTCAGTCTCTTGTGACTCAGGTTGCCACTTGCCCCTGGGGCTGCAGGGCGCAAGCAGGGCTGACCCTTTCATTAGATATCTGTGACATGGGAAAAGGTCAGACGAGTGGGCTGGGCTGCTGAGTCACTGGGTGTGAGTGTCCCTCCCCACCATTCTGCCATGGTGGCCTGCCCGTTGCAAGGGGCACCCATCTGCTCTTTGAAGCTGCTGTGATTTCTGGAATGGGTTCAGCGCAGGGCCTGTGGGGGAAGATGGGCCTTGTCCGTCTCTGTAAAGGGAGATGCTGTAACGTGGTTGGGAGGACAGCAGGCTTTGGAGTCAGACGCACCGGGATTGGAGTCCCACGTCCACAGCACTGGCAGATCTTCATTTATAGGGAGGCCACAACATGACCTAAGCCGTAGGGCTGTTGTGAGAATTAATGAAATAGAGGATGTAAGAAACTTAGCAGAGCGCTTGGTGAACAGTAAACGGTCCATAAATGGTAGGTTTTATTATTTGGACGCGCCGATCTCTCCGTGGATACTTGGTTCCTGCAGAACACGGCATCTCCGCACCGTCACCACGCTCTTGGCCTCCACCTTCCCACATCCACGGTCACGTAGTCCTGGCTTGGGGCAACCGAGTTAAAATGGGAGTGAGCCAGGAAGAAATGAAAAGGAAGTAAAAGGCTAGGGACATTTTAAAAATTTTACTATTTCAAATGGACAAATCGTTTCCTCATGGTGTGTTGGTCCCAGTGGAAACCAGATGCATATAGGTAGACCCAGGGCCACGCAGGCAGCCCAGCAAGCAGGGTCTTACCATGTCAGGCTTTTTGTCCCAGACAGCTAGAGAAAGCAGAGTTTGTTAACTAGACCTCTGAAATACACACTCCTTTACCATTCACTGAATTCACACCAAGGTTGTGCTCTTTGGCTTCTGGCTCAATATCCTCTTCCCCCTTCATCCAGTACTCTACTCTGCAAACAGAGAAAACATCAAAGTACTCTTTGGACAACACGGAGAAGACCAAATTTGCTCAGCGTCGTTTGGCAAGCTGTTTAACCTCCCTTGTAACCTAGCTATCTTTAGCCTCCTCGATGCTATTTTGAAATGTCAAACGAGCAAATACTGCTTCCAGAATGGTTCTGATCTGGGATGTGACAGGATGCTTGGGGGTGGGGAGATGAGCAGGAGGTGGGGATGGGAAAGGAGCCTAATGGTAGAGGGTGAGATAATGCACCAGCTTTACACCTGCCAAGAGTCTCTGTCTTCTACTGGCTCAGCCACCTCCTCCAGGAAGCCAGCCCATTTAAGGGGCAGTGGGGGCATTGAGTCCCACCTGGGCCTAACCTAGAGGGATGTCTGCTTATCTGACTCTGGAGGCAGACCTGGACGTCATGTTAGCCAAAAGAGCAAACTGACTCTTGTGTACCTAGTCGAGTCTAAAAATATTTATTCATTCACTCACTTATTCATTCATTCATTCAGCAGGTATTTATTGAGTGGCAACCACGTGCCAGGCATGGTACTAGGCATTGGGGATACAATAGCTTGCAAAGGTCGATACCCATTGGAATCATCCAAGGAGTTGAATAAATGTAGCTTCTATGGCCCCACCCCCAGGAGTCAGTGCAGCAGGTTTGATGCAGATCTGGGAGTCTGCATTTTGATTAAGCACCCAGTCATTCTGCTGCAGGTAGTCCAGGGTATGAGAACCCCCATCTAGCTTGTAGCAACGTCTGTTTCCTAAGCACCTCCCCAGGACCGAAAGCTAGGAGCACTGAAATACATGTTACAGCTCCAGACCTTGAAGAACTTACCGTTCACAGTCTCCAGAAAGAGACAGACAACACCATTTCAGGGTGCTAAGTGCTCTGAAGGCAGGTGTACCAGGTGCAATTAGGCCCCATGGAGGAGGTAACTAGCCCTTGGGGAGATGGCGGGGGGTGGGGTGGGCGGGGAGCTCTATAAAGGAGGTGATATTTGAGCTGGGTCTTGAAGCACGAGTTTTTCAGACAGAAAAAGAGTGGATACAGATTATACTTTTCAGAGATATATTCACCATGATGTATCTCCCGCCCCACGTGCTCCTCTCACAGTGGGACTGGCATGCCTCACATGGGGAGGTAGGGGGTTCTGTGTTCCCTGCTCTTGAATCTGGGTGGCAGCCTGTGACTGCTTCCAGCCAGAGAGGGCAGAGAAGTGATGCATATGACTTCTGAGGCTAGGTCACCCAAATGCAATTCAACTTCTCCTTGGTTCTTTCCCTCTTGGGACACGTGCCTCGGGAGCCCTGAGCTGACTGGTAAGAAGTCTGGCTACCCGGAAGCTGCCATGCTGTAGACACCACGTAGAAAAGCCACACAACATTAGAGGGAGATGCCCAGGAACCCACCTTTGGCTAATTCCAGCCCCCAGGCTTCATGGCACCCAGCTGACACCGAGTGAAGCAGAGGTGAGCTGTTTCCTCTCAGCCAGCCTAAATTGCAGATTCGGGGGCAAAATAAAGATTTTTGTGGTTTTAAAGCGTTATATTTGGGGCATTTGTTATGCAGCATTATATACCTGAAACAGGCTGTAAGGGTTTCAGGAAGAGGATACAATAATAGGTGCAGGGGTTTCAAGAGGGGAAAGAGTGTCTAAAACTTTTTTGCAATTTGAAGAGATTCGATATCCTCATGTAGAATTTCGAGGTCTTGATTCACTACGGACCGACGTGTGCAATGTAGCCACCACTGTGTTTGCCCGAGGGGTGAGGTCGAAGCTTTTGCCCCAGGCCACGTGATCCACAAATCTGGCGTTCCCCCCACAAGTAGACGTACGTGGTTTTAACTGTCCTGTCTTTGTTGTGATGTAATTTTAAGGGTGTCGGTGGCACCTTCTCAATTCCTAGGAAGAGATTTATTGGGTGTTAAAACTGAAGTGATGCAGGTGACATTTCATCTAAGCGCCTCTCAGATCTTACTGTGCCTGGTGCAGAGCAGGCCAGCAACCAATGTTGACTGGGTATTTGAATGAGGCTGATGTGTGAGGGGCAACGTCAGAAGCAGGGCCTGCATCTCTGACTCGTGGGATCACAACATCGTGGGCATGGGAGTGGTCTTCACAGGTCACCCTCCCAATAAGCCTGCCCATAGCAAGGACTCAGAAACCCATTCCCACCTGTTAGGAAGTTCTTTCTTCAATTGGGTCCACATCTTCTTCCCTGAGAGGCAGATGAAGCAGATAATATATAACATCCAGTCCACAAGGGAGGAAATTGAAGCTCAGGGAAACCACACAGCCTCTGTGTGATATCAGCTAGACGCAGCCCCCAGGGTTGAATTAAGTCTGGTGCCTTCCCATTCCCACGGTCTGTACGCCCCTCGAACATACCAGGAGCCCACCGCCTCTGCACCTTTACATTGCTGTTTCCTCCACCTGAAATGCCCTCCCCATCCTCTCTGTTTGTCTGAATCTTTCTCTGAAGTCCCTGCTCTAACCCTAACTCCCCAGGAAGTCTCTCCTGGTCCACACAGCTGGCGGGGGTCTTCAATGGCTTCACCTCCCTGTGGGTCTTCCCTTCCTGACTGCTTACCTGGAGTTGTTTGCTTAGCCAGCTCCCCAGATTACACAGGATCATTAACAAGAATTGTAATAACAATAAGAATTGTAAATTACTAAATTTCCTTTTAAAAGATGTCCCTCTTTTTTTAATCTGTTGTACAGGTAATATAAAATTGATTATTAATACATTGCTTAGAAAAATGTGAATACTTAGTACATTTCTTGCTAAATTTTATTTCGGGGGTTGGTCTACAAATGAGTCCCTAGGTAATAGGTTTTCCTCAGAGTTTAGAATATTTTAAGCCTGTTCTTCAATTGGTTTGCATATGCTTCCTTTATGTAAATCAAAAGCCCTTAGTTCATTGAATATATGAAACATGACTGGATTTTTTTAAATCTATAAATAAACTGAGCTGCTTTCTCCTTGATTTGCTGTTCTTGCTTTCAGACAAAAATTGATGGGATTTGCGGTTATAGAAGATTTTACCCTCACATAGTTGGTATAATTCTATTAAAAAGCAAACTTGTGCTATTCCTGTAACAATGTGGATTGTAAATTTTCTCACTTTTTTTTTTCTTTTTTTGGAGTGGTATTGTTTAATAAAATCAAACAAGAAAGAGACAAAAATCAGGCACATGAACTTCTTGGTATTGACACAACAGATCCTAACATTCCCAAGTGTCACTGAAACAGCTCCCTTACTTTTATTTATTTATTTAACATTTTAAAAAATTGAGATACAATTGGCATATAACATTGTATTGGTTTTAGGTGTACAACATGATGATTTGAGATATGTGTGTGTGTGTATATATATATATATATATATATATATATATATATATATATATGAACATTAATTTTCCTTTAATGAATCTATTATGTATCTATCATCTGTCATCTATTACCTATCTCAGTTATCTGTCTCTCCTACTGGCTGAACTATGACTGATTCAGTCACCTTTCACAAGACCTCTATCTCCCCAGCCTTCTCCAGTTTTGCAGCCTTAGTTCCACAAATGTTCCTTGCACAGTGGCTTGGCTGAATCCCTTCTCCACGCCAACCTCCTTCCAAATGTGCTACATTTCTATGCCGGTCCTTACAGTTTATCCTTCCAGCAAGTATTCTTTGCATTCTTGCTGCATGCCAGGGGGCATCTGGGACCACAACGCAGAGCAAGACTCACCAGTGCCTGCCTTCATGGAGCTTGAGCATTAATTCTAAGGCTGCATTCCCGGGAAGATGTAGACCAGATCTTCAGACACTGGAGGAGGAAAGCTGTTTAGCTGTTTGACTAGCAGAACCGTAACCCCGCTGCAACCACCACTCAGTGCTGAGAAGAAGCAAGCTCTTCTTTTTTTTTTTTTTTAACATCTTTATTGGAGTATAATTGCTTTACAGTGGTGTGCGAGTTTCTGCTGCACAGCAAAGTGAATCAGCTATACGTATACATACATCCCCACATCCCCTCCCTCTTGCGTCTTCCTCCCACCCTCCCTATCCCACCCCTCTAGGTGGACACAAAGCTCCGAGCTGATCTCCCTGAAGCAAGCTCTTCTTGCTCTGAGAATTTAATGAACATTGTTTGATGACAAGGCTGGATGACTGCCAGGCATTTGAAAATTAGTCATTCCATATAATCCTCACGGTGATCCTAAGATGTAGACATGACCCAGGAGATTGCACAGCTTGTACCTGCAGAGCCAAGCATTGTTCACAAGTGTGTGAGACCCAAAGGCCCCTTATGGCTGAACATCAGCACATGGCCTTTTCTCCCATGAGGCTCCTAGGGAAGGAGCCAGTTGTCATCCATTTGGGGCCCAAGTTCTTTTCCAGGTGCTCTCATCCCTGTAGCTCTAATTTTACCATGACCTTTTGTGCTCAGTCCAGCCAAGTACAGGAAAGAACTTTGTGCTCTTCAAAGGCTCAACAAGGCAAATTGCTTGGACAGGAATCAATTACAAATTATACTGAGAACAATCCTTTCTGTAGTTACCAGTCTGAGTCTTTGATATATGATGGAACATGAACATGGACTACTGTTCTCTGCCAGGGCCGTGGACTTTCAGAAGAGCAGTGGAGTAGAGGAAGGGAACTTGGAATTGTGAGCACCCACATGGGCCAGCATGTGCAAACAACAACGGCAAAAACAATAATAAATATCAACTGTGCATTTAGTGTGTGCCAGGCACTGTTCTAAACTCTTTACATATATTAACTTATTAAATCTTCTTAACAACGCCGTGAGTTGAGTACTGTCATTATCCCCATTTTATAGGTGAGGAAAATGGTTTGGTAACTTCCTTAAGTGATATAGCTAATAAGTGGCCACTTTGGGATTTGAACCCAGGCAGTCTTGTTCCAGTCCTGTCCTGTGCTCTTATCAAAGGCGTGGTGGGCTCTCAAATACTTAATCTTATTTAATCCTAATAGTCCTGTATGTCAAGTGTTATCTCAGCCCTGCTAATGGTCCCATAGCAAATACCTTATTCTAATAACTTGTCAGTCTCTTCCCTTACTCAGTAAGCTTCAGGGAGGGCAGGGACCATATCTGTCTTATTCACTCTTGGGTGTCCAATGCCTAGCATAGTGTCTGAATCACATAGTAGGCTATTGATAAACATGAAAGGACAAAAGGACACACACATTTTACAAATGAGGGGACCCAAATAAACCATCCAAGATCAAACTGGTAATGAGTGATAGAACTGAAATTGAAATCCAGGTTTCCATGATGTTGAATTCTTAACTTTCTTTCCATCACACGTTTTTCTCTGAAAACACCCAGGTCCCAGAACAGGGCTTGGCACATAGTAGGTACTCAATAAAATGTGTACCTATTGCCCAAATTTCCCAGCACTCCATCCCTCCACCCTTTTATTTTAGGGTTCTGTCTTTTCCATGATGCTAACAACATAGTCAAGACATATTCTCCATGCTCACCCAGCCCTCCCACCCTGTGATCTCTACCTGCCCCTCAGCAGCCCATCACATTTATATCATGTCTTGTACATCCCCAATCCCTTTTGGAAATGCCTGCTTTTTGAGCTTGTACCACCATTCAAAGTAATGTGGCTCACTTACATAATACGAATGCTTTTTCTTTTTTTTTTTCACTCTGAACTTCTCAAACTTTGATTTCTTGGAATCCATGTGCTTATAAATGGGCGGGGGGGGTTTTCCTAGTAAGGCATCAAATGGAGAGAATTTCTTGAATTTTTAAGAGGGAAGACATACCACAGGAAATATGGCAGCTTCCTGAATTAAGTGGGTCATTTCAGACTCAAAGGTTACAATTGGAGAATCTCAGGCAAATGATAAAGTCATGCTAGAGAAGTTAAAATTCTTGGGGGTTAGAGGTAATTTGAACTGATTGAACGAGGACTCACCTAATGAGGCAGTGACTTCTAATGAAATGAGCTATAAACCCAGGTCCTAGGTTGTTTATTCATTCTTTCATACATCCATCCATCCACCCATCCATCCACCCATCCAGGGAGAAATGTTCCAGGCAGACATACAGCATATTCATCGACCCAGCAGTAAGAAGGATATTCTATGTGGGAAAAGATAAAGATGTTCCATGTAAATGGATGAGTTCAAAGGGGGAAAGGCAGAGATGAAGCTTGTCTGTTAAGCGGAGGCCAGCTCTTAAAGGATCTTGTAAGCCTCACCCTGAAGTTTGTCCTTTAGGAAAACTAAAGAGATGTAGACAAGGGAGTGCTTACGTTAATTCATCAATTTGTTTTGAAAATACTTTGAACATTTTGGGAACATATTTGGAGCTCTACACGTATTCCTTGTGTTTCAGTGATCCCGAGGTTGCCAGGCAGGGCTAGGACCTAACTTCATTTCTAACCTGTATTATGACTCAGACAAGTTACTTCCTATTTCGGATTCTTAGTTTTCTGATCCATAAAAAAGAAAAAGAAAAGCAAGGGGATTGGCAAGCTGAGCCCGCTGAATGGTTTTCCTTTGCTGAACTGTTCCCAGAGGGTCAACCAGCCTTCACTTGGTGTGATTAATAAATTATAAAAGATAAATAGAGTGCCTTGAAAGATTTTATGTTTCTTATTTAAATTTTACCTGTCTTTACAGCCTGCTGGGAAGCCTGTCATTCAACCCTTAGCAATAAAACAGCCCTGCACGAATAAAGAAAAAATAAATCAGAAGCCAGTATGCTTTTAAACTCACTAAATGAAAGCCCAGCATGCATGCTGCCTCCTTCCAAATTAATCACTGGGTTAAATGTGAGATGCACACCCCAAATCAATAGCTGGTGAGATCTCCTGCCTGTGCCTCAGGAAAATTCCACTTCCTTTCTGATGTTGTCACTTGAAATGTCAGGAAGTTTCCACTCATCACCCACCCTTGCAAAGGCCACCATCACCATACTTTGCATTTCCTGGCTGCCTTTCTTCAAAGGAACCAAGGCATCTTGCAGAGGGAGCCCACTCATTGTCACAGACTCTCCTGGATCTTGAAAGAAGGGCTGTGTGCAGAGAGGAGAGGTGTGGAGATGCCTGCTTTAGACAGAAGAAAACCGAAGCATAAAGAAGCCCATGTTTTGTTCAAAAGTCCCAATGAGACAAGACTCATATACTCCCTTGGATGGCAACATAACATAGTGGGAAGAACACAGGTTTAGGAGTTTGAGAGACATGGATTTAAATCTTTCCCCTAAAACCACTTCACGCTTTACCTTTCTTAGCTATAAAACAGAAGAAATAAAAATACTATATATTACTAGCTGTGTTAACCTTGGGCAAATTGCATAACCTCTCTGTGTCTGAGTGTTTTCATTTGTATGTGAGGTCATAAAGGTTAAATGTCCAGCCCATTGTCACTGCTCAGCACATGATAATAATGGGATATTTTCATCTCTAGATCAAGGCTACATATACTTTCTCTACTCTTGAAGATTCAACCCTGCCATTACCTTCTCCAGTAGCCTCCAGATGGGATTAGGTCCCTTTGCTGTGCTATTATAATAATACTGATAATAATTTGAAAAACCACCACTTATTGATCACTTACTACATGACAGGTTCTAAGCCCTTTATTTGAATTAACTCATGGTTCTCATAGTAATCCTCCTAAGTAAGGGAAGCTATGTTCTGCACTTTACAGATGGAGACACTGAGGCACACAGAGTTGACATCACCTGCCTGAGATGTCATGAGTGGGAAGCAGGAGAGCTGACCTGTCTCCCAGAGCACCTGGGTTCCACTCTTTCGTGATTTAACCATATGACCATGACAATCCCCTTTACGTGGCTTTCATCTCCACTGGATGTCAGGCTCCCCCTGAAACAGGGACTGAGTCTTATCCATTTTTGTATTCCCAAAGTCTAGCACAGAGTAGGTGCCCCTTGACTTTGAAATGAAATGCAATTGACTCATCATACAAAGGCAATTGACTACGACTGTTTAATACCAAGGGCTCTAAATTGAGAAGGTGACTTCCCAGGTCAGAATACTGCAGAGCTAGACATCATCTCACACAGAAAGGATGCGGCCAGACTGGGACAAAGCAAAGACAAAAGCCGTGCAGATGAGTCAACTGAAGAAAAAAAAAAATTAAAAAACCAACCCCAAATACAAACCTCCACATAAAACTCTTCCTTTAGCCACACGAGTGAAAGACCCTCAATAGATGCTCAATGAGGATGGTCTGGAAGTTGCCCTCAGAACCTCATTGAATGGTGTGCATGGTTGACAAACACAATGATGTCAAATAAACTCCAAAGGGGAAAACATTTTGGAGCTCTAATTCCAGAGTGTTGTCTCAGTCATTGTTAACAAATTCTTGCCTCACTGTCATATGGTCTTGAGTTGAAAAACTTAATGGGGTGTTGTTAGAAATGGATCTCAGGACTGAGTGGAGCCCATTGCAGTCAAGATTCTGATGCAAACAGTGATGGCACAAAAGAAGAAAAAGATATATCCTGTAAACATATAGAAAGATGCTCAATTGCACTAAATCATCAAAGAAATTCAAACTAAGTAGTGAGATTTTTTTCAAGGTTTGCAAAAGTTAAAAAGATCAACAATATCCAGGGTCCATGAGATTCTGAGGAAATGGGTAGATTATATCCAGTTAGTGGGAGTCTAAATTTGGAGTCTCCACCAGAATTCCATTTCCAGGACTCTACCACACAGATTTACCAGCGCATTGCTCACAAATATATTTTCAAGCAAATTCACTCCAGCATCATTTGTGACAGTGAAAAACCAGAAGCTTCCAAAGTAGGGAAATGGTTTTAAAAATGATGGTATATTCATAGAATGGAATGGAAAGATGTGTTGAAATGGAAAGATGACCAGATTCTAAAAAATGAACGCTTGTCTCTGCAGGAGCCCTCTGGCAGTCTAGCTGTGATTCTTTGTTCTGATTTGTCCATGGTGGTGCCACACCAGATATATAGCTAAGTGATTATAGGACTAGGGACAGGAAGGGAAGGAGCAGATGGGACTTTTTCCTCCCATTTATATCTGTAGCTTCCTCCCTTCCTTGCTTCCTTCCTTGCATCCTTTCTTCTTTCAGTATAATGAACATGCATCTGGGTATCAATATTACTTTGTTTTTGGTAAGGTTCTGGTGCCCAGTAAAGCAAAGCCAGACTTGTGATGAGGTTTAGTTCAATCTGGTGAACTGTGTGTTACACTATAATAAAAGTATGGACAAAGCCCCATGCTAATACACAAGAGAATGTCCAACAAAACAAACATCTTCCTGGAAGCGCAGGGGAAGATGTACAGAAGAGGAGGCTCTGGTAGTTAGCCTGAACCTTTGCTGGGGTGGAGAAGCCGTCCAGGGGAAAACAGTGAAGGCAAAGCTTTCCAGGCAGAGGTGCACAAGAACCCAGGCCTAGAGCATGAGACAGGGTGGGCTGTGGTGGGTCTGTGGCTGGACTGACACCCTCGGTGCTCAGATGGTTTTCCGTCCTGAAATAGGGCACCAGGAGAAGCACACTCAGAGGAGGGGCCTGAGTTTAGTTCTAGCTGGGGAGCAGCCACAGAGGAACAAGGCAAGAGAGATGGACGAATGGTTTGCACGTTGTTGTCATCTGACCTGCTGTGGAATGTGGCTCATAACTTATCTGCATGGGCAGCTATTGGAATGGACAAAGGAAACCCAGCCAGTGGAAATTCCTGGGAAACTGTCATGGGGCCCATATAGGAAATGCCAGTCAAGAGATTTTACTGGTGCCAAGCTCAAATACCAGTGTTGGGATCTGTGCTTCTCCAAGAACCATTCCTGCTTGTCAACCTTGGGAGAGACACTTTGGCAGATGTATATGGATAATAATCAGGGTCCCATCGATACTATCCTTTCCAACCCTTTTGCATTCACCATTGAACTTGATGCATTAAGAAACTTTGAGTCAGGGGTGATTATCCTCATTTTACAGAATTTGGAATGGAGGCCAAGGGGAATTTAGTGACTTGCTCAAGGTCACAAGGCTAAGGGAGACAGGCTGGTATCATTAGGAATCCTTTGCTTTGGGAATGATACAGGCTTGTTTTAAAATCTTTATTCCATGAAGTTGTGATTGCATACTCACTACTTGGTATGACTTTGGGTAATTTACTTTCCTCTCTGAGTCCATTTTCCTATATGTAGAATGGGGATAACTTTATCTACCGTACAGAACTGTTGGAAACATGGAATGAGACTGTGTGCTTCTCCAAGAACTATTCCTGCTTGTCAACCTTGGGAGAGACACTTTGGCAGATGTATATGGATAATAATCAGGGTCCCATCGATACTATCCTTTCCAACCCTTTTGCATTCACCATTGAACTTGATGCATTAAGAAACTTTGAGTCAGGGGTGATTATCCTCATTTTACAGAATTTGGAATGGAGGCCAAGGGGAATTTAGTGACTTGCTCAAGGTCACAAGGCTAAGGGAGACAGGCTGGTATCATTAGGAATCCTTTGCTTTGGGAATGATACAGGCTTGTTTTAAAATCTTTATTCCATGAAGTTGTGATTGCATACTCACTACTTGGTATGACTTTGGGTAATTTACTTTCCTCTCTGAGTCCATTTTCCTATATGTAGAATGGGGATAACTTTATCTACCGTACAGAACTGTTGGAAACATGGAATGAGACTGTATATGCTGCCCACGTGCTACCAATTTCCTCCTTCTTTAGGACTCAAAACTAACTTGGTGTGGAGGGGGCAGCAAAGACACCCTGTTAAAACATTCCATTTTCCAGCCTCCCTTGCACTGGGGTGTGGCCATATGATGTAGTTCTGGCCAATGAAATGTAAGCAGGAGTCTCTAGAAAGGGTACCTGGTCCTGAATAAGAAAGTTAAACCTTTACGGCAAAAGCCTTTCTTCTCCCCTGCTTCCTTCTTGGCAGGGAAGTGCATTCCAAGGAATAGAGAATAAAAATGGAGATTCAGCAGCCATCTTGGAAAGGTGGAAGAGGTTGCACCTCTCCTGGTATTGTTGGGCTGCTTTTCCCTGGACTTCTCATTGCTTGAGACAAATCGACCCTGGTTAGCCCAATCAGTTTGCAGCTGTCTATATTCCTAACTGATGGAATAATCTAGGCTTTGACATACCATACATACCCAAATAAATGGTAGCCATTTTGATTAGAGCAGGGACCTTTCTCAGAAACGCAGGTGGAATTTAAACTCCTGTACCTTACTCGCAAAATAGCATTAACTTGCTCAACCGTCCTCCTCCCCTCACACTATACAGTGTTCCTTTCTCTGTTCTCTGCTTTGCTCACCTCCAAAGTTGGGTGTGTAGGACTCTCCATCTGCTGACCAATCTCAGCTCAAATGAACATATATAAAATCCCTAGCACAGTGCTTGGCACACAAGCATGAAACAAATGGGATTTATCTGTCTTGAGTCAGGGGTTTTAAACAGCCTCAGCAAATAAGAATCGTCTTACTTTAACATGTGAGTTTAACTTTAGAGGGTCCATGACCTACAAGATAAAGAAACTCAAGCAGCTATAGCGTGAGTTTCAAGGTCCTAACTCCTGCCTACAGCTCTAGGCTCCTCCTCCTAAGTCCCTAGATAACATCCTTTCCCCTGTTTCCATTTCACATAGAGTTTTCTCCCCTCTGCTTAGCGCTCATCTGATAGTAGCCACTGTGTTTGCCTCTCCCTCTGAAGGTGAGGCTTGCATCTCATTTATCTTTGACTCCTTGGTAACCCTGCACAGAGCAGTACTCAGTGAATTACTGAGGAATGAATAAAGGACTTTCCAGTCAGTACCTAGAAGTCTATTCACATGGAGGTCTTAGCCTTTCTCTGAATGTGGATGAGCATTTAAATGCCTCAGTAGTTTTGCACCTGCTATTCATTTTACTTGGAATTCTCTTCCTCCATTTTATGCCTGTAGGACTCCTACTCATCCACATATACCCGCCTCAAACAACACCTCTTCCAACTCTCTCAGATGTTCTCTCTTAAGGAATCTGACACTTAATTTTACTATGGCATATGACTTGCTGTTTGTTATTATGATCATTTGTCTACATGCTTCTCTTCTCTGTCAGTCTATGAATTCTTGAAAACATTTAGTCATTTTTTCCCCTGTCAGTTGTATTCAACATAGGTCCTGGCTTAGAGTAGGTACTGAGAATTTTGGTGAATCTAGTTACAATTTTGAATTTACACAAAATTGTGGCTTTGAGTTGTTGCCCATCCTTACCCCTGAAATGAGCTTATAACATCAGGTAATGTCTTTATTTGGTAGCTACTGTGGTCCAGGCATTATCATTGTCCATGCTGTTAGTATTTAAATGGTAGGTTTAAACTGAGGTGATGGTCCCTTTGTCACAGTCACTGGGGTGACTGTCTGACACACAATGCATTCTTGGTTCTAAGAATCTTGGAGGACCCCAGATACCCTGTCTGTATTGTGACCCCCCCACCCTTCCCCCCAATAAAGACATGAGAGCTTGACCCAAGCTGGCCCAATCAGATTCTCTCTAACAGAAATATGAAATTTGGAATGGATTGCTGAAGAGCCTGGGAGTTGTTGGAGCTGAGTCACATTTGTGGCAGTCCTCCAGGGTGAAAAGCCATGAAGAATTTCGAGATACCAGAACTGCCTTGGGTTCTCCTATCTTGGTAGTTCAGCATTTCCTTTGATTCTCTGAGATACCCTCAGCATCCTTCCAATAAATTTCCCCTTTGCTTAAGCTAGACGAAGTCTATTTCAGAAGCTTATAAGTTAAAAAGAAAATTATAACCAATACAGTACAAATCCCCCCAAAATTTCCTGCTTGGTCTCTAAATTAAGATTTGTATCAGTTGCAAGTGACAGAAAACCCAATATAGGGTTACAAGTTTATGTCTCTCTCAGGTGAATGTAGACAACCAGAACTAACTGCCTGATCCTCAGGCACCAAGTTCCCTCTATCATGTTGTTCTGCCAATCTCAGGACAGAACTTCCATCTCATGGACCAAGATGGCTTCTCAAATTCTAGTCATCAATCCAGAGTATAGGAAGGAGGAAGACATACCCCTCCTTTTAAAGGCGTGCCCCCCCCCAAAGTGGAACACACTATTTCTGCTTCTACTACATTGGCCAAAGTGTAGTTATATAACTTCCATATGCCAGCTATTTGATTCTCCAGGCCCACTGCCTACTCTTTTTCATCTGCTCTCTGCCATGGGAGGCTGGCCTGTGGGACCTCACCCATGGGAGATGGTAACCTCTGGTTTTTATGGTTCTAGTTCAGACAATAGGGGCTCTAGCAGGAGATAATAAAAAGGAAAGAAAAAAAAAAAGAAGAGTGAGATCAGGTATTTATTTCCCTTCAAGGTTGCATTGAGTAGGCTCTATCCCTCAACTGAGGGAAAATAATTGAAAAATAATTGATTTTGCCTGCCTCTCTCTTTTTCTAGGCTCTGGTAACTGTTCCCTCCCTTCATCCCATTAGGCACCGAGGGAGGTAACAGCCTAGTTGCTATGAGCACTAGATTACTGCATTATACTTACAGTTCCTCCATACCCAAACTTAGTAAATAGCCCCTTAATAAATAAATCCTCTTTGGCTTATCCCATTTTGAGTATGTCATCTGTTTTCTGTTGGGACTTTGACACATTTACCTAACTACAAGGTTTTTACTCACCTAAAAATTGAAGGTTCTATTACCAGAAAAGGAGAATAGAACCCATATTACGGAACAGCTAGTAGTCTTGACCATGGTCCCATCAGTCTTTCTTGATCAGTTCTTAGATTCACTTTTTGTAGGCTGAACCTCTGTCCTTCAGTCTTGATATCCATAATGCAAGGAAATAACCATCTTTCTTACCCAATACAAGACTGTAAGAATATACAGATATGCCTCTATACATGGGAGAGTTATAATTACCAATAAGTTATATTTGATCCAGGAAGGGTAGTAAAATCAACACAGGTTTAGGGAAT
The DNA here is from genome assembly GCF_000442215.2 of Lipotes vexillifer. Taxonomy (NCBI): domain Eukaryota; kingdom Metazoa; phylum Chordata; class Mammalia; order Artiodactyla; family Lipotidae; genus Lipotes; species Lipotes vexillifer. Next base: position 2,781,098 of record NW_006789324.1, on the reverse strand, counting down.
GTATCAGTGGAATGATGAATATGTTTTTAATTTTTTCAGCTGCAAAATTGACATGTTGTTCCACATAGTGCCTAACTCCTTTCTAGTGCTGATCTCCAAGTATTATTTTGTCAGCTCTATGTCACAATTTTCCATGAATAATAGAAAGAAATATGGCAGAACTCTTGAGCTGGACATATACGGTCTAGAGCAGATAGAGGAATGAGACAAACCCAGTAAGGTACCCAACCTGGTAATCCAGGCAGAACCAGGAGAACAGCCAGGAATATTGCCTCACACACATTCTGACTGTTAGAAGAGGCAAGAGATAGAAGGCAGCTTAGCAGACAGGAAACAATCTCAAACACCCAGAGGAAGTGCCTAGGCCCAGGTAACCAGAAGGTTGGAATCACACACATGGCAAAACGATAGTCAATCCAGACAGAAACAAAGAAATCTGCTATCCCTTAATAGAATGCTTGAGTCATCCTAGTCAAACTCCAGGTGCTATGGTTCCTCCCTTTCCTTACTCCCCATATCTGGCCACTCTTTAGGCTCAGTTGATTATACCTTCTAAATATCTCTCATTCATCTACTTATCTTGGTTCCCATTTCCAATAACATATTAGGTCCAAAGCGTCTTTTGCCTAAATTAATGCTAAATCTTCCTGATGGATCATTATTTCCCCCATACAGCCCCGTTTTCCAAACTGCAGCCCATGATATTTTTCTAAAATACAAATTAGGCTATTATTCACCTGGATAAACTATTCAATAGCTCCTCAGTTCTCCTAGAATAGAATTAAAAATTTTAATAAGACCTTATATTCCCCAGCTCCTACATCTCATTTTAGTTTCATCTCACCTCACTCCTCTTCTTCCCACTTGACACTTCAGCCACTCTGAAATACATGTAATTCCCTGAAGACATTAAATAGGCTTTTTCATGTGTGTGCTTTACCCTCAACTCCTCCCACTTTCTTCATCTGTTGCATTCTTACTCATGCATCAGGACTCCACTCATATAAGTAATTATCTCTTATAAACAGTCCACCTTGACACTCCCCCCCTCACTCAGTTTGGAATAGCTATCCCTCCTTTGTGTTCTCATAACCCCTGGGATTATCTTTACTGTATTACTTATCACGATGTATGATTATTTCCATGTTGTCTGTTTCTCCCCAGTCTATGAGTTTTTTAAGGACAAAGGCTATATCTCATTCATCATGGTATCATCAGTGCCTAGCACAGACAATGACAAAGATGGTGCTCAAAACATGCTTATGGAATAAATGAAAGCGGGAACAAGGCCAATCGTGTGTAGAGTGGGATTAAGTGGGATTATCTCTTTCCTAGTCTTAGACACCTTTAGATACTTCCTTTAATGCAGGCTAGGTTGGTTTTCACATTTTAGACATCACTCTTTGCAAATGTTGTTTCATTTTGCTATTGTAACATGAATATCCCTGCTTCCAGTCTTGAGGTTTACCCTTTTCTCTAATGTACAAATAAAAGTGCAATAGCTGAACTTCTGTCAGGCCATGATGGAATGATAGGGTCCAGACATATTCTCCCATCATAAACAATAAGAAAACTGGAAAAAAATTATACAAAACAACTGCTTTCAGACACTGAACAGCAAACAGTATGGTATTGTGATTCCCAAGAAAAGGGAAATAAGTGAGGTAAGCCCTTGGCCTTCTGCCTAGAATCACATTCTGGATCTCATTGCAGGCAAGGGAATCCTAAGCCGAACACAGTGGTCTCATGAAGTTGAGGAAACAGAGATCAGAGATCTGGGAGGCTGAGGTGACCCAAAATTGTAAAGCAGAGTTTCAGAGAAAAGAGAGCAACATAGAAAAAGTACTTCAGAGTCTTTGCTGAATATGAATTCATGTATGCCTAGGACATAACTCCATGAGACCAGGTGATAGATGACTGGGGAGCTATAGGCTGAACAATTCACAGAGGTCACAGAATTGGGAGACTCCAACCACTAAGAGTAGAAGGTCCTCATAGATCATCTGGGACATTCAGTAGGGACCAGAGAGGTGTGATGCCTTAATAGAGGGTTAAACTGTCTCTAGACTTGCCCTAAAAAGTCTTAAAAAGGAGTCCGGAAGGGATCAGGCTGATCAGCAAGTAACTTTCCCTGCTAGAACAAAACTCAACACTCTTTAAAGGATAACCACAAAATCCAGACCCTCAGCATAAAACACATTAGTCAGTATCCACTAAAAAACAAATAGATATGCCAAGAAGTAGGCAAATGTCACCTACAATCAGGAATATAAAAACAGTCAATAGAAACAGACCAAGAAGTAATAGAGATGATAGAATTGCAGAGAAGGACTTTAAACAGCTCTTAAGTTATACGGAATTATTATAAACATGTATGTAGTGAGGAGAGAGATGGAGGATTTTAAAATAGACAAAATGAAACTTCTAGAGATTAAAAAATATATATGCTAATGAAAATGTCTTTGGAAAGATTAAGAGTATATTATATATTGCAGAAGAAAATATTAGTAAACTTGAAGACATGGTAATAGAAGCAATCCAAATGAATCACATAGAAGAAGATAATTGAAAAACATAACTAACAGTGTCTTAGTGACATTTGAGACAATTTTGAAGTGGTTTAACAGAATTACAGGAGAGGTTAGGGCAATGGGAAGCAGAAAAATATTTGAAAACATAATAGTTAAAAATTCCTAAACTTGATGAAAAATATAAGCTCAATGAGCCTCAATCAAGATAACAAAGATAACTCCACCAGGGCACATTATAACCAAATTTTCAAAAACAAGTGATAACGAGAAAATCTTAAAAGTAACCAAAGAAAAAAACACACATTATGTGTAGAGGAACAAAGATAAAAAAAAATGATTATAGACTTTTTATCTGAAACTATGTAAGAAGACAATGGGACACTGTAGTTAAAGTGCCGAATAATAGAAGAAGAAAAAAACAAATGTTGACCTAAAATTTTATACCCAATGAAAATAGTCTTCAGAAATGAAGATGACATAAAGACTTTCAGACAAATATGAGCTGAGATCATTTCTTGCCAGAAGACCTGACTATAAGAAATATTGAAGGATGTCCTTTAGACAGAAGGAAAATTTCAACAGATGAAAACTTGGATGTAGAAAAGAAGTGAAGAATGCAAAGTATGGTAAATGTATGAATGAATATAAAATACCATTTATTTCTTAATTTTTAAAACTTTTTATAACTTTTTGGCCGCACCACTCAGCATGTGGGATCTTAGTGCCTTGACCAGGGATTGAACCCGTGCCCCCTGCAGTGGGAGCACAGAGTTTTAACTGCTGGACCACTAGGGAAATCCCTATTTCTTAATATCTTTAAAAATAATGGACTCTTCAAAGTAAAATAATAACAATATATTTGGAGATTATAATATATGTAGAAGTAAAATATAGAACAAAGGACAGGAGAGGAAAAATGAAAGTATATGATATTACATTTTTTATATGTGAAGTGGTATATTATTTGAAGGTAGATTGTGGTAAGTTATAGAAACATATAGTAAATACTACGGCAGGAGTTGGCCAACTTCTTCTGTAAAGGTCAGATTGTATATAGTTTAGGCTTGTGGGTGAGATGATCACTGTCACAACTACTCAGCTCTGCCTTTATAGCATGAAACTCCTTAGCTAGATAGACAGCTATAGACAATACACAAATGAGTGAGTGAGGATCTGTTCCAATCAAACTTCATTTATAAAAATAAATAGTGGGGCTTCCCTGGTGGCGCAGTGGTTGAGGGCCCGCCTGCCGATGCAGGGGGTGCGGGTTCGTGCCCCAGTCCGGGAGGATCCCGTGTGCCGTGGGTCAGCTGGGCCCGTGAGCCATGGCCGCTGGGCCTGCGCGTCCGGAGCCTGTGCTCCGCAGCGGGAGAGGCCACAGCGGTGAGAGGCCCACGTACCGCAAAAAAAATAAATAAATAAATAAAAAATAAATAAATAAATAGTGGGTCATATTTGACTACAGGTTGTGTTTTGCTAACCCCTGCCTAGAGCAGTCACTGAAAATAAAATAAAATGGTAGACTAATAAGCTAATAATGGAGAGAAAGTGGAATAATCAATCCAAAGGAAGGCAGAAAAAGGTAAAGAATATCCAAAGGACAGATGAGACAAATGGAAAACAAATAACAAGATGGTAGATTGAAACACAGTATTGCTAATTACATTAAATGTAAGTAGTGGAAACACTCAAATTGGAAGGCAGATATTGTAAGACTAGATTTTTTAAAAAGCAAGCCTCAACAATATACTATTAGAAACCTCTTTAAATATAAAGGCATAGAGTAAAAGGGTGGAAAAAATTACCATGAAACCACTAGTCTTAAGAGATCTGGATTGGCTATAATAATAACATCAGACAAAGTAGGGTTCAGCAAAAACGATATGACCAGGAATAAAGTGGGATATTTCATAATGACAGAAGGGTCAATTCATCAGAAAGACACAATACTCCTAAATCCCTACCCCAGATCTTCAAAATGCATGAAGCAAAAACTGATAGAACAGAAAGGGGAAATAGACAAATCTACAGATTGTTATAACAAGTATAAAGAAATATAGCAGACTTCAACAAAGGTATCAACCAACTTGATATTATTGATATTTATGGAACATTCCACTCAGCAACATCAGAATGCACCTACTTTTCAAGTGCACATGGAACATTTAACAAGATCTACCATATGCAAGAAAATAATACTTTTAAAAGTATTAAAGTCATGTGGGGTATGCTCTTTGACCACAGTTAAACTACATTAGAAATCATATTTCCAGACATATGTGTGGAAAATCCTCAAATATTTGGAAATTAAGCAACACAGTTCTCTATAATTCATGGGTCAAAAAGTAGTCACAAAGTATACTAGAAAAATATATTGTACTGAATGAAAATGACAACACACATCAAAGTTTGTGGAATGCAGTTAAGGCAATGGTCAGGGAGAAATTTATGGCCTTACATGCTTATATTAGAAAATTAGAAATGCCCAAAATCAGTGATCCACCTTAAGAATCTAGAAGAAGAAAACTGCTTCAAACCTAAATATGTAGAAGAAAAGAAATAATAAAAAAGCACGACATAGAGTAATCATCTTAGGGAAATCAATGGGTCTAAAAGCTGTTTTTTTTTAAAACATAAATAAGTGGATAAATCTCTAGTAGACTGGGCTTCCCTCGTGGCCCAGTGGTTGAAAGTCCACCTGCCGATGCAGGGGACACGGGTTTGTGCCCCGGTCCGGGAAGATCCCACATGCCGCGGAGCGGCTGGGCCCGTGAGCCATGGCTGCTGAGCCTGCGCGTCCGGAGCCTGTGCTCCGCAACGGGAGAGGCCACAGCAGTGAGAGGCCCGCGTACCACAAAAAAAAAAAAAAAAATCTCAAGTAGACTCAACAAATAGCAGAGGAAGAAGGCCTAAATGATCAGTAACAGGAATAAATGAGTGGACATCATTACAAGTCCAACAGAAATTTAAAGAACAATAAGGTAATATTATAAGCAATCTTATACCAAAAATTCAACAATTTAAATGAAATGCACAAATTTCTGAAATACTCAAATTGCCAAAACAGATAGCATAAGAAACAGAAAACTTGTATTGCCCTAAATCAACTAAAGAATTTGAAATTGTTATTAAAATATTTCCATAGATAAAAATAAAGTCTTTCAACGTAAATTATATCAAACATTTAAGAGAGAAATAATACCAATCCTGCTTAAATTGTTTCAGAAAAGAATGGAGGAGGAAACACTTCACAACTCATTTTATAAGGCTAACCTTATCTTGCAATCAAAACCAAAGACTTTATAAGAAAAAAAAAAAAACTGATATCCTTCATGAGATTGGTATAAAAATCCTTTTAAAAAGTAACAAATAAAATCCAGGAATATATTTTAAAAGGGTAATATACCACATCCAAATGGGGTTTATTCCAGGAATACAGGTTTGGTTTAACATTTAAGAATTGGTTAATATAATTTAACATATTAATAGCAAAAAAGAAAAGTTTAATGGGTGCTGAAAAAGCATTTTAAAAAATTCATATTTATCATTATGTTTTTAATAATGAAAGAAAACACCTCTTGACCTAAGAATAGAAGGGAACTTCCTCAGCCACTTCATAAAGAGCATCTATGATTGTAAATCAACTATACTCCAATAAAAATTTTAAAAAAGAGCATCTGTGAAAATCTTACAGCTAACATACATAAAGGTGAAAGACAGAATACTTTCATTCTAAGATCAGGAACAAGACCATTAACCTAGTAACTTAAATCCCAACACCAAAAAAATTTTAAATGGATCATAGATCTAAATGTAAAAGATAAAACTACAAATTTCCAGAAGAAAACATTGAGAAAATATTTGCAACCTTTATGTTGGCAAATATTTCTTCAATAGGACACAAACAGTATAAAAACAATTAGATAAATTAGACTTCATGAAAAATTAAAACTGGTATTCCAAAGACACCATCAAAAGAATAATAAGGTACCCCACAGACTGGGAAAAATATGTGTCATAGATAATTCTGACAAAGGACAAATATCTAGCATATATAAAGAACTCTTAAAACATAGAAAGACAAAAAAATATTTTTTTTAAGTGAGCAAAAGCCTAGAACAGATACTTTCCAAAAGAAGATATAGAAGTGGCCATTAAGCATGAGAAGATACTCAATATTATTAGTCATTAGGGAAATGTCAATTAAAATCACAGTGAGACACCAGGACACAGTCATTAAAACAGCAAAACTTAGACTGCAATATCAAGTATTGAAAAGGATGTGGAATAACTAACATTTTTCTGTGTTGCTGGTGGTAACAAAACCAGTACAATCACTCTGGGGAAAGGCATTTTCTTATAAAGTTAAACAGATACCTATATAACTACCCTACACCATAGCAATTCCACTTCAAGTTATTTACATAAGAGAAATGAAAACATATGTTCACACAAAGACTTGTACACAAATGGTCAAAACAGATTTGTTGATACTCCCCAAACTGGTAACAACTCAGATGACCACCAACAGGTGAATGAATAAACACATTTTGGTATATCCATACAATGAGTCACTGCTCATCAAATCAAGCCACCAACCAGTCTACTGAAAAAATGCAACCACATGGAGGAACCTCAAATATCATCCTATACAAAAGTGTGTATACTGTATAATTCCATTTATATGAAATTCTAGAAGAGACAAACCTAATCTACAGTGACAAAAACTTGTTTGACCATTTTTTATGGCCAGGGGTGTGTGGTGATTGATTGATAGGATGGGCAGAAGGAAAATTTTTAGGTGATGGTGGTAGAGATCTGGACTGTGGTGATAATTACGTGGGTATATACATTTGTCAAAAGTGATTTAATTGTACATGTACAATGGGAGTATTTTATTGTATGTAAATGATATTCCACAAACCCCGGGCTTCCAACAGTCTTCTCAAAGGTTCCAGAGGGAAGGTCCCTCAAGTGTCTGCAGATTGCCCTGTGAACCCCTCCTTCTTTGTTCTATGAATTTCCCCTCCACCTCAATTCTCACCCACTTTTCACTCTCACACCCCTGCTCCTCATGGCTGTTCCAATTCTCTCTAGTTATTTCCCTGGAAACCCCCGGCATGCTCCTGTCTCCTCAGCCCCCAGTGCACTACCAACACAGAGCCATTTTGTATACAGCATTTTACTAAAGGTTTGGTGATGAAGTCAGGAAGTCACATCACAAGAGAGGAGACAAGGAACACTAAATGTCAGATAGCATATTATGGAATTCATCATCCACCCCTTGAAGGCAGTGACTCAGCCCCTCCTTCCATGGGGCTGGCCATGTTCCTTTCTCTCTCAAGTTCAAGCACTTAGACTCTGACAGGGGCTGATAGTGGGAAACTCCCAAGTCCTACTATGTTGTAAAATTTTTAAAAATGTAAATCCTGTCTTTTTTTAACCTCTCTATCAAGATGAGCCTGGCACCTAACTTTGCAGAGTCCAAAAAGCCAATTAAAGTAATTTCTCATGCAAAATAGGATTTATTTCCTAAACTGAAGTTTTCCTAGATTAGTGTTTTTCACCTGGTATGATTATTAAAAATGCAGATAACAGTGTCCATGCAGATCCACCGAGTAAGAATTTCTTGGCCCGGAACCTGGGAATCTGAATTTTAACCAACACACCACCTCACCAAACCTCTCTGCTTCAATTTTTTTAGGCAGTTTAAAACAAAAAAAAAATTCCCCTTGTTTTGTGATTAATGAATGTTCTCAACATGTCTCTCAATAAAATGCTTTCAGCCAGGGGTCTCTCATGCTTGATTTCAGTAGTTGATACTTGAATTGTACATACAGGACTGGTTTCTCTCCCATTTTCCCTCTCCACAGCCCACCTTTGGACCAACAGCCCAGTGGAGCTGGAGGTGGAACCACGAAAATGCTTTTGTGTCATTGGCCTTCCTCTGGGTTCCCAGATGGTATTTAAGGCTGGTGGCCTGGGAAACATCTTAAAATTCCATAATATGAACTCTGTAGCTCATTTAAAGCACAAAGTCACCCCAACATAAGCCCCATCAGGGTAGGGATCTCGTCTCCTTTGTTCATGCTGTATCTTCAGCACCTATCACAGTGCCGGGCACATAGTAGACACTCAGCTCTTAACCACAGATTATTGTGGGCTTCCCATGCCACCAGGAAGTTTTATGGCAAGCTCTGAAAACATGAATTACCCAATAGGATTTTTAGATTGGCGAGATCTAACTGAAGTTGTTAGACAAAGTTCTGGAAAAGCCGTCTGGGCATGTGCTTTGTCTAGAGCCAAGAAGCTCTTCGGGGAAACCTTGAAATAGTTGACAGAAATGACAGAACTTTCCCTGAGGTTCCCAGATGTTCTCTACCAATTCTAGAAGTATGCCAAGAACTAAATTTCATTTGGGGGGCCTCTTATCAGCACGCAGACAAAGATCAAATCTCAACACCGAACATGTGGCTTGATGTGAATAAAGTTTTCAAAGCCCTGTGTTTGCCATTTTGATAATTGATTACAGCATGATTCTCTCCCCCGCTGCCCCCCGCTCCCCGGCCCCGGCCCCCAGATCCTGCCAAGTTGCTTTGATCCCTTCAGGGGCTGTGAATGCAGAGAGTGAGGTATAGATGTGTTAAACTCTGTCTTTCATCACAAGTCTTTCAGGGGCACATTGTTCCTCTGCTCATGAAAATTATGGTGTTTCCGTGGTTCAGATATCACTGAACTTAGTAAGCTTCCTTCTCATCTTTTAAATATAAATACTGTGTTTGTACTTTCCTATTGCAACTGTTGAGTCTCACTGAATTTAGTTGGGGTGTTGGTGTTTACTAACCATGAGGATACTCCCTTATGAACTCCCGTGGATAACCACAGCAGACAGCATTTATTTTGTGCTTCTATGTTAATGCCACCTTACGTGTTCATTATGGCCTTCAATCCTCAGTAGAATCCTATGGAAAATATTCTATGTTCACCCTCATTTTGCAGATGAGGAAAGTGAGGGCCAGGAGGTCCACCTGCCTGACTACAGTGTTATATTCATTCAACAAAGATTTGCTGAGTGTCTACTATGTGCCCGGCACTGTGATAGGTGCTGAAGATACAGCATGAACAAAGGAGACGAGATCCCTACCCTGATGGGGCTTATGTTGTATTTCACCTCTATTATGGGAACTTGTGATCATTTACCTAACCAATCTCTGTGGTGGAATGTTTCAACTCTTTCTGATTTAACGCCCTTAAAGAAAAAAAAGAATCACACTGTGAGGGACAGCATAATGATTGATAAATGTATTTCCAAGCCTTTGCTTATTTCATGAGGAGAGTTTCCCAGAGTGGGAATGATACAGTTGAAAGGTATGAATATTCCTTCAAGTTCTTAACACATACTGCCAAATAACCCTGAGAAAGGGTGTAACGCGATTTACACTCCCATCAACTCTAGCAGTTTCTGGGAATGTCCTTTTCACCACACCCTTGCCAACACTGACTATTCTTTCTCTCTCTTTTTAATCCTGTGTATCTGATAGGCATCACATTCATAGCTCTGTAACCACAAACGATACTTAGTTTTACTTAGAGAAAAATAGATGTCACTGACACAAACTAGTTGAAGAATGACAACTCGTTTTAAAAACACCTCACGTTAATAGAAAAGCCCCATGCTTCCTTCTTGGTGCATATGGATATGATTATTAAGCTATCAATTATGTCTGAGAAACACACAAAGTGCTTACTGACATATAAATCTCTCTGTGGAACAGCTCATCTGCATTTCCACACCTTGTAACTAGGGAGCCTGGGAGAAATTTTTTTTTTTTTTTTTTTTTTTTTGTGAGTGAGTGCCTTGCCCATCTCTGAAGGAGTCCAAAACTCTGCTGGAGGGAAATTTGATCTGGCCCTTTTTAGAGGCTTCCTTGCACTGCCTCTCTTTATTAGATGTGGTTTCTCCCTTTTGGGGGTTTCCAAAGCACATTCTATGTCACTTTGTTATGACACCTAACACATCCAGTCATGTAAAGTGTGTACTTTCCTTAGCTCTCTGGCTAGAGCAATAAGCCTAACAGTACCTGCTGTATAGATGTGCTGAAACAGCCCATATAACGCACTTAGACCGGCGCCTGGTGCAGAAATACCCTCAGCACATATTTGTCGAGTGAAGGAATGAATAATCAACACACAATAAATCTTGGATGCTGCTAACTGCTGACAAGTGTACATAATACCAATCAGAGGGACTTGTGAAAATGCAGGACCAGTGGCTTTTTCTCCGGAGATTACGATTCAATGTCTGGGGTCAAGGCCCAGGAATTAAGGTGGTCTGGACACTACATCTAACTCAGAGAATATTGGTTACTTGTGAGCTCCGTGATGGCAGGGACAATATGACATTCATCTCTAAATGACCCTGCATCTATCCACCCCAGTCCCTGACGTGTAGTAAGTGCTCAAGGACAGGTAATGTGAATTTCAACCTTGCTGTATGGAGGAGGCATTGTTTCCAGACTTACTAATATAAGGCAAACAAACGACTGATGGTTCTAAAATGTGTGTGGAGCCTTGTCCCTTCCCAATTATGATCTCAAAAATATAGCCACCATTGTCCTGGAGCAGAATTTCTCCTACCTCACGTTCTTCGATGCCCCCTCAGCAAAGCCATATTTTGAACACTTTACTATGTGTGCCACTTTATTTGATATAATCCTCATGGTAATATCCCTGAGGGGAGAAACTGAGGCTCAGAGAGTTTGTCACTTGCCTGAAGGCACATAACAAGTCAGTGACCATGCTGGGCTTCAGACCAGGCATGAGTGACTGCCAGACCTGAGAACGTTCCATACAGCTCAGCCCTGGGATGGAGGAAAGGAACTGGGAAGCACCTCTTGATCTGTTGGGGCAGGTGAGACGCGGGAGCCATTGTCAGTGTTCGCGAGCGTGTGTTGCCAGCAAATTCCTGATTATAGGTAATGGCATAAAACAGAGGAGATTTTTCCCTTGTAGGTAGATATTATAAACGTAGGATTGTAAATAACCCTGACTTCATCCCCAGCCAATCAGCCCCCACTGGTTTGCATGCTGCATACGTACAGCATGACTCAAAGGACCCTCAGGCAGTGGGTGGGTTAAAAATCAATCAAACAATAATAATTTTCATAAGTGAGATCTCCCTGGCTTCCCAGTTCGCTGTTCAGTTATTCGTGAGTCATGAATTTCCTTTTTAGGGTAATATTTACCATAGTACATGGCTGGTTACAGGGAATACGTAATAGCCACTATCTGATGGGAAATGTGTTATTAAAACGTTACCTCATGATAGATTTACCTGATAAATAATCCCTAGGATTAAACAAAAACGTTGGGGAGGAACTCTGGAGGAATTGCAGGGAACAGAAAAATGAATAGGAATAAGCCATGGTGTGGAGATAAATAGAAAAGGGTCTTTCTGGAGGTGGGTATTGAAATAATCCTGACTCTAATAATTAGAATATATAGAGACAGAGACAGACACAAGGAGAAAGAGAGCATGAGGATGAACACTGAAAAAGGTTAATAAGTGCTTTTTTTTTTTTGTATTGTTAGAATATGCAGACACTGGGCTAAATATCTTATATACATCCTCATTTATATTCTCATGAAAATCCTGGGGTCCACTCCCACTACCATCCCCATTTCTCAGATTCAGGCTAGTATTGTAAAGTGCTAAGAGCACAGACCCTGGAGAGAGAGTGTCTGAGTTTGCATCTCAGCTTCCTATTTACTAGCTGTGACCTTAATTTTTCTCTGCCTCAGTCTTCTCATCTGTGGAATGGAGATAATGGTAATTTTGCGCATCTTAGGGTTGTTTAGAGAACTAAGTTAATAAATAAAGCACTTGTAAACTCAAATTCAGCTACTATTTCAAGCTGAAAAATCTGAGGTCAGAAGTTAAATCACTTGCCCAAGGTCACAGAACTACAAAGTGGCAGAACTGGGATTTGAACCCAGATCTGCCTGACTCCAGCCCCTGTGTGCTCTCAGCCCTTCTTTGGCTGATGGGAGCAATAGTGGTGGGGACCAAAGAGACATAACAGGGTATGTTTCCCTAAGATACATGATGCCAACACCCACCGTTTGAGTCAACCTACCCCAAATTTATGGGCCATTTTATAACCATAGAGTACAATCTAGAAGCAACCCTAGGGATCATCTCATCCAAATATTGCAAACTGTCAGCTCAGGGACCCTTTCATTTTCTAGAGATGTGTTTTGTTTGGCCAGCAGCGTTGGTTGGTGCAGAGCAATGACAATTTTTGAATGAATTGCCAAAAGGAAAAATTATAACACTTCACAAGAAAACCCAGATTTATATCTTCTCTAGAAAACCTGTAAGATCTGGACCCATGTCACTCTGTGTAATAGTCAGTTGTACTCAGCTGCCTGAGAGCATATTCTCACCATGCCCTACATCTCTTGCATCTGACCCACTTCACTCTTTTCTATCCCTATGACAGCCCACTGAATACAGGACCCAAGCTCTCTGAACTACCTTTCCTCAGACTTGTTATCTTAGCTCAATGAATTTTTCAATGAGCTTAATGAGGGTGGAATCTTTGCCTACCCTCCAGCTGCCCCCCTCTTCTGAAACCTTGCATTTAGTCAAATCCCTCTGATAGAATGGGTCTCTGAGAGAACCAAGCTCCCTGAGAGTGGTCTGGCCAGCACAGAGTACTGGGGGACAGCCATGGTCTGGATTCCCCAGGAATCCCTTTCTCCCCACCTAGGGCTGGCCCAGGTGGAAGCAGCATCTGGGCGGAGGCTGGGTGCATGCCCAGGCAGCCCTGTGTGGTCTGTGAGCCAAGCAGAGCCCACCTGCTACCAGGGTGTGATGGTTCTTATGACTTGACAACACTGGGCAAACATGTCCCATCAGGGCTTAGCTAAAAATAGGTCCTGTGCTGTGGAGCCCAGGAAAATCAGCAGCCCGGCACATACGGGGTTGGCCAACCAGGCAGAAGTAAACAGCCATCACCATCCCAGGGGCACAGTGACCAGACAGAGGATGTTTGGCTCATTTCCCCACATGCATCTTCTTTCTCCACCCTTCTCCTACATCCTCCCCCGCCCCCCCCCCACCCCCGCATTAGAACCAGTGCCTTCCTCTGCCTTTCCTCCATCTCCTCTACTTCCAGGTAAACTGACATTTGCAGAGGGACTGAAGGTGGGCATGGTATACTAGAAAGAGCTGGTGTTTAGGCATCAGTGGGTTTGTGTTCAAATCCTGACTCTGCTATTTTCTAGCTGTTGGACCATAAGCCTTTGATCCTTTGGAGCCTCAGTTGCCTCGGTGATATAATGGTGTTCATTATACCTATTTCTAGGGATTGTTATGAATACTAAAAACAGCAAGGGGCTAGAACAGTGGTTCAAGAAATGTATCTTGCATCTGAATCACCTGAGTTGGTGGGGAGCTTGTTAAATCTGAGATTGCTGTGCCCCAGCACCCAGTTTCTGATTCAGTGTGTCTGGATAATACTGCTTTCCTACACGTTGCCAGGTGATGGTTATGATGCTGGTATGGGGATCACCACTGGGTCTGGGGTTAAGTGTGTGAGCTCTTGAGACAGATCACAATGGGTTCAAATCCTGGCACTGCCACCTCTAGGAGAGTGACTTGGGGCCATTCCTAAATCTTATCTGGAAAACGGGGGTGATAATCATTCTGACTTTATAGTATTGATGTGAGGATTAAGAAAATTAATTCATATATAGCACTTAAAACAGTCTGGCAAGCAACAAGCATGGAGTAAACATTAGCTTTTATTAGTATTATAGAGTCTACACAGTCTAGGAGTTCAGTACATGTTCTTTTACTCTATCATCTCCTTGCAGTTTTTGTTGGCTCTGCTCATACATCTGTCTCCACGCCACCCCTCCCAGGGTCGTTGTGGTCTGGCCTTGCCTCTCTGGGTGGAAGGGCAGGCTTACACTGGGAGGATAAGGGGCACCAAGGAACACAGATTGAATGTCACAGAATAAAGATCACCCAAGAACCTGAAGACCTCAGAAGGGTATGGGCTTACCCAAAGGGGTCCAATTCAAAGGGGCAGAAGGAAAAGTAGACCCAGGTTTCCTGACTTTCCAGCCAGGACACGTTCCAGGACATCCTGATGTGTCCCCAGAGGCAGCTCTGGCTTCCCCCACATGTGCTTAGGGAACACCCAGCTCCCCGCCCTCGACTCTTGCACCGTTGCTAGGCATTTGGGTTGTTTCTCTTTTGATTGTTTATGGTTGAAGATGACATGGCCATAAATATCTTACATCTGAGTATAAATGACTATTTTCTTTTGGATTTTTTTTTTTCCCTTGGGCTAATGTCCTCAGAGTAGAATTATTGGGTCCAGAAGTACAGCCGGTGTTATAGCTAGAAGAAAGCTAGACATAGCAACTCTTCCAGGGAGAGGAACTTCTCATTTCCCAGAAACCATAAGATGGCTGAGGATGTTAGGGTTTGAAGCAAGTTAGGGCATTCTAACTTGGGGCTGAGAGCAGGGTATTCTGGACTAGGACTGTGATGCCTGGCAACCACTTGTAATTTCCCCAAGAATGGTGTTTAGACTAGTGCTTCACAAATACCAGTGTATATAGGACTTCCCTGAGGATCTTGTTAATACGCAGCATCTGATTCAGGAGGTGTAGTGTGGGGCCCAAGTGACTGCATTTCTAATAAACTCCAGGTGATGCTGATTCGGCTGATCAATGGACGACACTTTTAAGCAGCAAAAGTTTAGGTTCCCCTGCCCTTATCCACGCTATTCCTCTAACCCACCATTCCCACCACTTTCCAGATGAATCTCCAGAGACCTCTCTGGATTGGCCTCACATGGCTGGTGTAGGTACCCTGTACCTACATTTGTCACAGCACTGATCATGTTGTACTAAATCGTCCATCCCTTTCTCTTCCTGCGGGCATGGACAAGTCTGATTCAACACTGTATTCCCAGCATCTAGGACAATGCCTATCATGATATGAGACTAATTATTATTACTGTGTAAGTGAATGGGTGGATGGATGGATAAGTTAATAAATGACTGTGAGGGGAGCAGAGTAGGAAGTAATGGGTTAGGAAAAGCATGGTGAACAACCAGATTTGGCCTGAAGATCATTACTGTTGATTTGGGGAATTCTGAACCATATTCATTTACTAAAAGCCCAGAATCAGTGACCCTCCTCTGATCCTTGCCAACTTTTTCTACACCCCCCTACAATGCTGACCCTGAACCAAGAATGAACTCAGTTAAATGAATAAGATCCAGGAAGCTTAGAGGTCCCTCACAGGTTGGCTCTAATAAATACCAGAAAACAAAAAGCAGGTGTTGGCAATCTTTCTCCTGCCCAAAGAGTTATTTACACAAGTTTCCAAAGCAATCCCCTTCATCACTTTTACATGCCTATTACACGGTTCTCTGCAAGGAAAGGTCTGGAGATGGTTAGCTCAGTGGATTAGAGGGTGAGTTCTTCAAAGCCAAGGGCAGTGGGAGCTTTTCCCCTCCTCTGCTCCACGGCTGCATGCTGACTGCCCAGTCCTGGCCAGTGGTGCCCATGGTCCTGCTCGGTCCCAGTGATTAAAGAATGAGGGTGGGTCAGTGTGAATCCATCCTTCCTACTCACTATGAAAGGCAGTGCCATGAAGAAGAATGAACTTGAGCTTGGACATCTGACAACCCTAGGAATGAAACACAGATGCCTCACTTACCAACTGTATAATCTTAATATATTTGTTTTAATTTTGAAATAATTTCAAACTTACAGAGAAGTTGAAAGTATAGTACAGGGAACTCTTTGCTCAGATCCACCAATTTTTAACATTTTGCCACATTTGCTATCTCGTTCTCTTTCTCTCTTTTAATTTGTTGTTTTAGTCCCTCTGGTTGAAGAGGACAAATGTTCATCAACAGCAAAAAATTACATTCGGAAGCAAACAAAAATGTTCTGAAACAAAAAATTACAACAAAAAGTTGTTCAAAAATCACAAAACTAAATAAATGTAAAAGACATATAAGTAAACTTTAAAATGCCACTGCTTATGAGTTTTAGCATTTATACTTCTAAAGTTACTACAGCTGAAAACTGCACTAAGATTTTTGGGACATGCTATGATATTATATAACAATATGAATTTATTTTTGGAGCCACTCGAGAGTAGATTACATATATCATGCTGCATAAATCACACCTCTCAGGGCTTTCATGTGTACTATGTAGGAACAAGGATATTTTCTTAATATAACCTCAGTGCAGTTTCTGGAACTTTAACCTTAATGGAATAATTTTATGTACAGTCTGTATTCCAATTTTTTCAATGTCTTTTATAGTAGTTTTTTTTTTTCCCTCCAGTAACTGGAGTACTTACTGGTACATTTATTTCTATTTGTATTCAGATTTACATTTTTCCTTGTGGATTTAATTTTATTTTTTGAATATTGAAAACATTAACATGCTTCCAAACTCAAAACTCTATAAAAAGGTAGAGTTAATCCTTTCCACCTCACTCCCTCAAGCCCTGGTGGGTGACCAACTTGATTGCTGCCTGCTTTATCATTCCTATATTTCTTTTTGCAGAAGTAAGTAGAAAGATACATTTCTATTTCCTTATTTCTTCCTCTTTCTTACACAAAATATATGCTTTTGCACTTTGGTTTTCTTCCTGGAAGTCACTCCATATCCATTCATGGAGATGTGCCCCACTCTTTTTCACATGTGCATATTTGTGATACACTATCATGGCCACAAATTATTTGCTGCTCCTGTTAGCAAAAGGTGGAGTCTATTTTCTCTGCCCTTGAATTTGGGATGACCTTGTGAATTGCTTTGAGCGACAGTAAATGGCATAAATGCTGTTCAAGTCTACTTTTGTGTCTTTCAGGTGTGTTTTATAGTTTTCTTAGTGTAACTTCTGAACATTTCTTGTCAAAAATTATGCCGTTTTTAAGAAGTCACTTCATCCTTCTGAATCTCAGATTTCTCTTGCATAAAAAAAGAGGACTTTTAGAGCTTTCTTGAAGAGTTATTGTGAAAAGTAAATGAGGTAAATTGAAAATAAGTGCCGTGTAAATCCTAGTTTCCTTATTCCTTCCCTTGAAGCTCATGCTTGCTCTTCAGGAGCAGGGGAGGGGAATGATTAATCACATATGTCTGTCTAGCAAGGACATTGTCTAGGTTGGTCAATAAGTCAATCAGTATTGCAGAGCTCACCGTGTACCAGGGACTTCGACAGTTGCTGGGGATATAACCGTGAGAAAAATCAAACACAGTTCCTGCTCTCAAAGAGCTTCTGGTTAATGAACATTTCCCATTAATCCTATGAGATTTTATAAAATCAAAATGCAAACCCAATTAGCAAGCATGGCCTTGCAATTCAACAGATTCTAAAATTGCACCACATAGGGAAGTAGAGGCTTTATACTTTTAGAATCCAGATCCCAGTTTGAGTCATCATGCAAACAGATATGACCTAAAATAAGAGAGAGTCACAGCTAGAAGGAACACGTGGAGGAGGAAGCTGAGGCACAGTAGGTCATGATCAGACCAGGATCACACAATTAATGAGTGACTGAGCTGGGGCTGGAAACTTGGTATCTAGGCTCCCAGGCTGGGGTATTTTCCAACACATACCCACTGCCATTCTATTTTCCATCTGCACCTCTTGTCACTGCCACGTACGTATCAGAGTTTCAGCTGTTTGCACTGGTTGTCTAGGGAACATTGGCCAGGAATGAACAGCACATTTCTAAGAAAGATCTGCTGTCACTAGAGTCATTATGTCATGAGGCTGTAACTCACTCCAGCAAGAAGGCAATCTAACAAATCTATACTGATATACAGAGTTAGAAAGTGGATCAAATGAGATAAAATCAGAATCACTTTAGCACAGTGTTGTTCGCAGCAAACAGACACTACTGTCTCTGCAAACTTTACCGGGTTGTTCAATTTCCCTGAGCTGTGTTTCTTCTCCCCTTTAGAATGAGCATGTACCTTGTGGGGTCTTTCGAAGGGCTAATTGTTTTTCAGTTTGGTTTTCTCCTTCCTCTATTGTAATAGAATCCCCAGGTCTTTGCTGGGCAAATGACTGTCTGTACCCAAGACCACACTTCCTCTGTTTTCATTGTAGCAAGGCATAGCCATATGAGTGAACTCAGCCTAGTAGAATGCCAGTGAAAATGGCATGTCCAACTTCCAGAAAATATCCATAAGGGGTAGAAATATGACTTTCTTCTACTTTTTTTGTGCCTTTGGTTGAAATATAGTGCTGAAAACTTAAACTAGAGGAGCTATTGGGGACCAAGAGGTAACCATGGGAATGAAAGCCACACCCACTGAAGCATAGGATAGAAGGAGTCTGGGCCAGTATGAACCCTACCATTCCTGAATAGCTTCCTGACGTGTTGACCTAAGATTTCTTTCTATTGTTTTTAAGCCAGTGTTATTTTGGGTCCTAGCATATCTCAGGCAGCGATGGGAAGAAGTCCTATCAATATTAACTCCTTTGCCATAATGAGTAACTGTTGCTTTTGCCTGCCTGGCTTCCATATTTCCCACTTTTAATGGTTGCACATCAAGTTTTCTTTGAGGAATGACCCCTCTCCCAGCCTTAGTGGGATTGTGATTTAAGTTGCATCACCTTCTCCTAAGCTAGGCTAGTTGGACTTTCAATTTGAATGGAATTCAAATTGTGGAGTGGGCTCAGTGTGTGTGACAGTGGCCCTCAGGACACTCTCAAGGTGGGCAGGCCATCAGAAGAGGGGGTGTGAGTGAGGAAATTGGGGGCCTATTACACCAGTGATAAGGCCCTGCCTTTCTCTGCCATCTTTTTAAAAAATTTTTTAATTGAAGTCCAGTTGATTTACAATGTTATGTTAGCTTCAGGTGTACAGCAAAGCGATTTCAGTTATACATATGTATTTATATTCTTTTTCAGATTCTTTTCCTTTATAGGTTATTACAAGGTATTGAATATAGTTTCCTGTGCTATACAGTAGGACTTTGTCATTTATCTGTTTTGTATACAGTAGTCCGTATCTGCTAATCCTAAACTCCTAATTTATCCCTGCCCACCTTCCCCTTTGGTAACCATAAGTTTGTTTTCTATGTCTATGAGTCTGTTTCTGTTTTGTAAATAAATTCATCTGTATAATTTCTTTAGATTCCACATATGTGATATATGATATTTGTCTTTTTCTGATTTACTTCACTTAGTATGATAATCTCTAGGTCTATCCATGTTGCTGCAATGGCATTATTTTTAAATTATTTTTAAAATTTTTAAAAATTAAAAAGTTTTATTTTTAATGTTTTTATTATTTATTTTTATTTATTATTTGTTTGTTTTTTTAACATCTTTATTGGGGTATAATTTCTTTACAATTGTGTGTTAGTTTCTGCTTTATAACAAAGTGAATCAGTTATACATATACATATGTTCCCATATCTCTTCCCTCTTGCATCTCCCTCCCTCCCACCCTCCCTATCCCACCCCTCTAGGTGGTCACAAAGCACCGAGCTGATCTCCCTGTGCTATGTGGCTGCTTCCCACTAGCTAGCTACCTTACGTTTGGTAGTGTATATATGTCCATGCCTCTCTCTCGCTTTGTCACAGCTCACCCTTCCCCCTCCCCATATCCTCAAGTCCGTTGCAATCTTATTTCCTGTGTCCCTTCCCTCCCCCTTGACTCTAGCCCCCACAGACCTTCCTTCTCCTCCCACAGGCCACATTTGTTGCCACCTCAGCACATTTGTGCTTGTTGGTCTCAGGGCTGGGACTGCTTTCGCTCCTGATCCTTGCACGGCTGCCTCTCTCAGCCGAAAAGCCAGCCCCTCACCAAGACCTTTCCTTACCCCAAATCTAATGCTTCCCTCCACCGCCAGCCTACTCTCCACCCTGTTACACACCTGGGCTTCCTTCACAGCCTCTATCCCTGTCTGGAGTCTCCTGCTCATCATCTGTCTCCTGCACTAGGATGTAAACTCCACAAGAGCCAGGCTTGGCTACTGCTTCGCGTCTGTGTCCCAGCAGGTAGATTGGTGCCTGGCCCTCTGCTGGGTACTCAGGACCCAGAGGGTATGAGGCTCCTGTGGGGCTTACATTTGGGCAGGTAGTCAGGAGTGTGGTGGGGTTCTGACCTGGGGAGGAACTATGGGAGATGAGGGGCAGGCACTTCCGCTGGAGGCTGGTGGGTGGTTTGCAGTCATCCAGGGATGGAGAGATTCCCATCAAGGTGGGGCTTCTATTCTTACGTCGTGTCTAATAATAAAGCTACAATGAGAGATATCCTCAAAAGTCATCTTCCCACTCTGGGAACCTACTGTATCAGGCGCCTGTGCTGAAGCAGTGCTTTCCAAGATCACTAACTGGCCTTCCAATGACCTGATCCGCTGGCCACCTTTAAGGCCTTGTCTCACTTGATTTCCCTTTGACACCTGCAGGACTGACAGTCCCCTTTCCTCACAACTCCGTCTCCTCTGGGTTTCTGTGACACAGCCTCCTGATTCATCAACATTTGCCAAGCTCTTAATAAGTGCAGGATGCTTCCTCTTGCACCTTACTTGTGTCATCACAACATCCCATCCTCACGACATTCCTATGAGCTAGATGCTATTGTTGTCCCATTTCACCGAAGAGGAAACAGAAGCTCAGAGTTTTCAGTAAGTTTCCCAAGCTCACAGAGCTCGTAAGTGGCAGAACCTGGACTCAAATCCACACTTGTACGATGCCCAAGGCCTTGGCCTTAGCTGGACACCTTGCCATTTTTTTCTCTCTACCCCTCACTCTTGGATCCTTCCTTATCAGTCTCCTTTGTGGGCACCACTTCCCAGCTAGCCCCATAAATACCAGGGTTCCCCAAGGTTCTATCCTCAGGCCCCTTCACCTCACAAACCTCTCTTGAGAAACCTTAGCTACCTTCTGGTTCTAAATACCTATGTGTTGATGACTCTCAAATCCTTATCTATAAGGATACAGAATAGCTCCAGGGGGCTGTTGGATATCTGTTATGGACTGAATGTTTGTGTCCCCTCAAATCCATATGTTGAAACCCTCGCCCACAATGTGATGGTATTAGGGGGTGAAGCCTTTGGGACTTGATTTGGTCATGAGGGTGGAGCCCTCAGTTATGGGATTAGTGCTCTTATAAAAGAGACCCCCTAGAGATCTCTGGGTTTTTCTGCCATTTAAGAACACAGTGAATGAAAAGACAGCTATCTATGAACGAAGAAGTGGGCTCTCATCACACACAGAATCTGCTGGCATCCTGATCTTGGACTTCCCAGCTCCTAGAACTTTGAGAAATAAATGTTTCTCTTTAAGCCACCCAGTCTATGTTATCTGTTATATCAGCCTAGAGACAACAACTCTGCTTGGTGATTGTGCCCCGGGCATCACCATTCGAATGTGCCCCAATTTGAACTCATCACTATCTCCTGAGACCTGCTTCTTTGTCTTCCTGTGTTCTCTGCCCTATTTGAGGATGGTGTGAATATCCACCCAGTCACCTGAGTCCCACCCCTCACATTCAAGCAGTTACTAAGACCTGTAAAATTTGTTCCCTCCTCTCCATTCTTGCTCTCCCCACCCTAGTCCTGGTCTTCATCATCTCTTGCACAGATCGCTGTCTCTGGATTGGTCTCCCCATATGGGCACCTCCAACCTACCCTCCACACAGCCTCCAGGGGCCTAAAATATAGAGACCATCACTTCACATTCATGCTTAAATCTGGTCAGGGGTTTACAATGAGTTGGAGCCCAAGTCCTTACTGTGCATAAAAGGCCCTCCACCATCGTGCATTTTCCAACTCTTGTCTCATTCAATTACTTTACCATGTTTTTGTCGCAATGCATAAAGCCATTCTAAACCCTCTGTAGTTTCCCAGATGCAACACTTGCTGCTTCATCTCTCAAGGCTGCACGCCTGGAGTGGCCCTCCCTCCTCCCCGGTCTTTCCAGGGAATATCCACATTTCCATCAACCCTCAGCTCAATGCCTTCTTCAGCAGAGTTTTTCTCACTGTTCCTGATCCAGAAGTTACTGCTTCCACCAGCCTCCCCTGCTGACTGACCCCAGTACAGCTTTCCATTCTGTCACAGCAGCTAAAACCCTTCTCTCTCTCTCTCTCTCTTTTTTTATTTTTTTTTTGGGGGGGGGTTTAAAAATATCTGAAGCTTGACTTTTTTAAAATTAAAAACTTCTGCTCTGCAAAATACACTGTCAAGATGTTGAGAAGACAAGCCACAGACTGGAAGAAGACATTCTCAAAAGATATACCTGACAAGGGACCATTATCCAAAACACACGAAGAATTTTTAAAACTCAACAATAAGAAATGAACAACCCAGTTGAAAAATAGGCAAAAGACCCGAACAGACACCCCACCAAAGCAGAAACACAGTTGGCAAGTAAGTTTATGAAAAGATGTTCAACGTCATATATCGTCAGGGGATTATGAATTAAAACAACAATGAGATACCACTACCTACCTATTACAGTAGCTAAAATCCCAAACATTGGCAATATCAAATGTGGAGGAACGGGAACCCTCAAGCATTGTGGGTAGGGATGCCAAACGGTACAGCCACTCTGGAAGACAGTCTGGCAGTCTCCTTTTTTTTTAATTGGTTAATTGTAATTTTTAAATTCATCATTCATTTTCCCACAAGATAATTGTCTTGACAGTCTTTCTGCTTAGCATTAATTAAACATCCACAACATGTTCAGTATTGGTTAGAGCATTCAAAATATATGATCCCTAACACAAGGGGTTCACATTCTAAGAAGACTTGCTTTAAAAATGATCTTCCTTATAAATATGTATGTTTGATCTACTTTATTGTGTTTTCTTTATCTTTTCTCTTTTATTTTTTATTATTTTTTAACATCTTTATTGGAGTATAATTGCTTTACAATGGTGTGTTAGTTTCCGCTTTATAACAAAGTGAATCAACTATACATATGTTCCCATATCTCTTCCCTCTTGCATCTCCCTCCCTCCCACCCTCCCTATCCCAACCCTCTACGTGGTCACAATATATGTTCCCATATCTCTTCCCTCTTTGTCTCCCTCCCTCCCACCCTCCCTATCCCACCCCTCCAGACAGCCACAAAGAACCGAGCCGGTTTCCCTGTGCCATGCGGCTGCTTCCCACTGGCTATCTACCTTACGTTTGTTAGTATATATATGTCCATGTCTCTCTCTCGCCCTAACACACCTCACCCTTCCCCCTCCCCATATCCTCAGGTCCATTCTCTAGTAGGTCTGCATCTTTATTCCTGTCTTGCCCCTAGGTTCTTCATGACCATTTTAAAAAAATTTATTCTTTTTAGATTCCATATACATGTGTTAGCATACGGTATTTGTTTTTCTCTTTCTGACTTACTTCACTCTGTATGACAGACTCTAGGTCCATCCACCTCACTACAAATAACTCAATTTTTGGCTGAGTAATATTCCATTGTATATATGTGCCACATCTTCTTTATCCATTCATCCGACGACGGGCACTTAGGTTGTTTCCATCTCCGGGCTATTGTAAATAGAGCTGCAATGAACATTTTGGTACATGTGTCTTTTTGAATTATGGTTTTCTCAGGGTATATGCCCAGTAGTGGGATTGCTGGGTTGTATGGTAGTTCTATTTGCAGTTTTTTAAGGAACCTCCATACTGTTCTCCATAGTGGCTGTATCAATTTACATTCCCACCAGCAGTGCAAGAGGGTTCCCCTCTCTCCACACCCTCCCCAACATTCATTGTTTGTAGATTTTTTGATGATGGCCATTCTGACTGGTGTGAGATGATATCTCATTGTAGTTTTGATTTGCATTTCTCTAATGATTAATGATGTTGAGCATTCTTTCATGTGTTTGTTGGCAATCTGTATATCCTCCTTGGAGAAATGTCTGTCCAGGTCTTCTGCCCATTTCTGGATCGGGTTGTGTATTTTTTTGTTATTGAGCTGCATGAGCTGCCTGTAAATTTTAGAGATTAATCCTTTGTCAGTTGATTCATTTGCAAATATTTTCTCCCATTCTGAGGGCTGTCTTTTGGTCTTGTTTATGGTTTCCTTTGCTGTGCAAAAGCTTTGAAGTTTCATTAGGTCCGCAGTAAAAAATACAAACACATGGAGGCTAAACAATACACTACTTAATAACGAAGTGATCACTGAAGAAATCAAAGAGGAAATTAAAAAATACCTAGAAACAAATGACAATGGAGATACAATCCATTTTGAGCTTATTTTTGTGTATGGTGTTAGGGAGTGCTCTAATCTCATTCTTTTACATGTATCTGTCCAGTTTTCCCAGCACCACTTAATTGAAGAGGCTGTCCTTTCTCCACTGTATATTCTTGCCTCCTTTATCAAAGATAAGGTGACCATATGTGTGTGGGTTTATCTCTGGGCTTTCTATCCTGTTCCATTGATCTATATTTCTGTTTTCGTGCCCGTACCATACTGTCTTGATTACTGTAGCTTTTAGAAGATAAACAAAATTGATAAACCATTAGCCAGACTCGTCAAGAAAAAAAGGGAGAAGACTCATATCAGTAGAATCAGAAATGAAAAAGGAGAAGTAACCACTGACACTGCAGAAGTACAAAGGATCATGAGGGATTACTACAAGCAACTCTATGCCAATAAAATGGACAATCTGGAAGAAATGGACAAATTCTTAGAAATGCACAAACTGCCAAGACTGAATCAGGAAGAAATAGAAAATATGAACAGACCAATCACAAGCACTGAAATTGAAACTGTGATTTAAAATCTTCCAACAAACAAAAGCCCAGGACCAGATGGCTTCACAGGCGAATTCTATCAAACTTTTAGAGAAGAGCTAACACCTATCCTTCTCAAACTCTTCCAAAATATAGCAGAGGGAGGAACACTCCCAAACTCATTGTACGAGGCCACCATCACCTTGATACCAAAACCAGACAAGGATGTCACAAAGCAAGAAAACTACAGGCCAATATCACTGATGAACATAGATGCAAAAATCCTCAACAAAATACTAGCAAACAGAATCCAGCAGCACATTAAAAGGATCATACACCATGATCAAGTGGGGTTTATCCCAGGAATGCAAGGGTTCTTCAATATACGCAAATGAATCAATGTGATACGCCATATTAACAAACTGAAGGAGAAAAACCATATGATCATCTCAATAGATGCACAGAAAGCTTTCGACAAAATTCAACACCCATTTATGATAAAAATCCTCCAGAAATCCTTCTCTCTTGATCGGTCTGCCTCCCCCATGATTTTGTGACCTTTTAGACACCAAGAATGTCTGACTCTTTCCAGTGTTGAGAGCATGTCTGACTTGAGATTTGTGATTGATTGAATGAATGAAAGGTAAAAAACCCTCCCGGTTTAATAATAATTACGTCAAAACAACAGCAACGCTATAGATGACGAATACTTATTGAGCATTCATTCTGTGCCAACCATTATACTAAATGCTTTTACCCCAATTATTAACTCTCTAGAAAAATCAGGGTTATTGGCTCTGAATAATGCATCAGTTAGTATTGAGCTAATATCATGTCTAACCACATCTAAGCATTTAACATGCACTTGCTTATTAAGCCTCACAATAGCCTTATGAAATATAATAATACTATTATTTTTTTTTTATAGATGAGGAGACTGAGGCCTCAACAAATGAAGTTATTTGCCTCAGGTCACACATCTAGTAAGTGATGGAGCTGGGATTCATTTCCCTAGAGTCAATGGCTAGACTATAGACTCCATTACAACATACCTCCGAATGCAGTTGTCAAAATTTACAATAACTGTAACATAATGAATAGTTTTGAAAGTTCAATGCAGTCATTACAAAGAGTTCTCAACTTTAAAATGCATTTTGGGGGGTTGAGAATCTGCTTCACATGCTTTGCACACAGCACCTCTGCCTTGCCTGTCACTTAATCCCAGCCACCATGACATTTGACATTTTTGGTTGCATCAGATAAGTAACATGATAAAACAGTCTCAGCATGAATAAATGCAAAAGACGCGACCAGGAGTGCTTTGGAGAAGCCATTCGTTCTGGATTCCTAAGTCGTAATCCTCCAGTAAAGCAGCTTGAAAAGTAGACTTGCTGGAAACAAACAATAGACTAAACATTGCATGCTCACATCCATTCCAGAAGACGGGATGTTAGAGGAGCTGGACTTGCTGTCTTCAGCCTCTGGCCTCTAGGAATACAGAGTGAAGCAGAATGCAGGAAGTCCATAGTGTGTATGTGTGTGTGTGTGTGTGTGTGTGTGTGTGTGTGTGTGTTTTTTTTTTTTTTTTTTTTTTTTTTTAGCTGCGCCACACAGCATGTGGGATCTTAATTCCCCAAACAGGGATCGCACCCTCCCCACCCTGCTGTGGAAGAGCAGAGTCTTAAGGGAAGTCCCCTAGTGTGTGCATTGATTCAACTTGAATGCTTGAGTCTTCAGAGGTAGAACCAGCCAGGGGCTTGTAGTTGTCCAAACCTAGAAACTTTGGGAGCCAGAGTCAGAGGGAAGGAGCCAGAGACAGTAGGTGTAGTGACAATAAATCTGGAGTCCCTCAATTTGGGGCTTAAATTCATGCTCTATAACTTACTCTTGGTGTGAACCTTGGCAAATTAATTAACCTCTCTGAGCCTCAGTTTTATTATTGGTAAAATGGGGATAATAGTTCCCACCTTATAAGTTGTAAAATTAAATGAGAAATGCCTGTAAGGCTCTAGTTACGAATAATGGATAATATTTATTGGACACTTCCATTACTAGGCACTGCTTAAACATTTTTTAACATGTATTATCTCACTTAGTACTCTAAAGAACTCTATGAAGAAGGTACCTGGAAATCAACAGGCTTTCCTTGGACACCAGAGACTAGGGAGCCAGGGATGGAAGTGGTCAAATGCATTGACTGCCCCACACAGAAGATGTAAATTGGCTTGGGAGATAGACAGTTTGCAACTTACTTGTAAGACTGTACTAGTTTTTAAAATAACAACCGAAATATTTTCCTACCGATTCGTAAGTTGCTGCTGCCCTGATCCCTTCATTGGTTCCCTCTGCTACCTCAGCCATCCCAGACTGCCCCCAGGACCTCTCACACCTCCCCTCGAGTCAGCAACCAAATAGTTAAGTCATCACCCAGTAAGGAGCCTCCGGGACCCTAATCCAAATCTTTGGCCCATCTATTCTGATCTGTGAGTGTCTAGACTATATCAGCTGTTAACAATTTTGAATATTGTCCCTGCCCCTAGCTTCTTCCTTCCCCTCCTTCACAGACTCAGTTCACCTGTGGAAAGTTCTATCTTTACTAATACGGGTCCTTCAATTATGTGACGGTGAATCTGAAAAATGTAGAAGAAACAGAAAACGAAAGGCAGAAGGAAAGAGAAACTAGGTGATTTGTGTAATAAAGAGTTGAGGAGGGGGGCTAGAAAAGAAAAGAAAACCTTGAAGGCTAAAGTCTGAGAGATAATGCCACTGTATTTGCTAAGTGTGTGGTTTTGGAGCAATAGTACAATTCAATAAGTTAAGGAGGAAAGATTTCTTGAGAAGTGTTGCTGAGAATTGGTGTTTCTTAAAGTTCCCAAGAGACATAAGAAAAATACAGGAATTTGTCCTTAACTGGACTAGGTTTCTTGATAGTCTACATGTAGAGATTAGGCCACATAGAACCCTGAATATCTGAAAGTTACAAGAAGATAATCTCTAAGTTTCCTTCCAACGTTAACCATAAACAGAACATCTGGATTGACCCCTCAAAGGTGTGCAACTTCTATAGGTTCTGTAGGTAAGATGAAAGCTATGGGGTTACATAGCACTGAACTCAGTAGGTTATATTGAGTAGAATAGTCTTGGATCCACCTACAGTCCACTGTGAGTTCCTAGGGATGAATCTTACCTTCATGGGTCTCAATACTTTTGTTTGTAAAATGGGGAAGATAATGTTTATTGTTGTTGCTTTTTTTGAAGTTGTGTTTGGTGCTGTTACTATTTTTTGAGTTCTGACTATGTGCCAGACACTGTTTTCCACCTATCCCTTAATTAAATCCTTACAGCCAGTCTGTGAATTGTGTATGATCATTTCCTTTTCAGAGAGCAGACGCAGAAAACACGAGCAACTTGCTCAGGAGCTCGCAGCTAAACAGTGGCAGAGCTGGGATTCAGTGTCTTCTCTTGCTCCAAATCCAATGCTTTTCCTTTAGAACATATGGCTTCCCAGCCTGCCTGCGGAACCCAGCATGGAAATCATGAGTTAGCTTTTGTATGGGAGAATGCTTTGAAAAATATAAAATTCCATAGAAATATGTGGGGTTTAAAATATATCATTAACTACTCATCCTCTGAAGCACTCATCTGTCCTTTTTGTCATTTCATCAGAATTGCCCTTCCATATTTGGGTGGATACTGTTTTGACATATCCAGACCTCCTTTCAATGAAGAACCTGTAATTAATGACTCCAGCTGCTGGGACCATCAGCAAACAGCCCTCAGAGATGCTTCAGCTGTGAGGAACTACCTCCCCCAAGGTTGCAGCTCTTCTTGGGGCAGCCCACATCCAGTGACTGATTAATTCAGGGGTATAAAGACTTGGCCATCCTGACCTAACTTCAGACAACTCTGGGGTGCCTTTCGTTCTGCCAATCCTTATTCTGACCTTGCCCACTTCCACGGGTGTTAATCCCAAGGCACTCCCTAAAAACATCCTGTGTGCTAAACACCTTCCAAGTCTAGTTTTTCGGAGACTCAGCCTGTGGCAATATTATATTATAGTTAGTTCTTTATGAGTCTAAAAGACTTTGCTATCCTGAAAGCTTCTTGAGGACAAGGAAGCTCATTTTATTCATTACTAAATCACCACTGCTTGGCCTGACATGAGGTGCAAAAAAGATGTTCATTATATGTTCAGTGAAGGAGAAATATACCTGCGAACCTCTAGGATAATAATAATATTGGTTAACACTTATATAGTATTTACAGTTTGCCAAATACTATTTTAAGATATTTGGACATATCAACTGTGGACATATCAACTCAATTAACTCTCACACCAGTCCTAGGAAGTTGTTGTTGTTGTTATTACTATTATTATTATTCTGTAGATGAATAAAGGGTTAGTTTATGTAACCTAATGGCTACATGTTCTGCCCAAGGCTGTGGATCAGGTGGTGGGTCTGTGTTTTGGTTGCTGGGAATCTGTCTTTGAAGGTCGCTCTCCTAACTGCTACTCCTTACTTCTAGTATCCCTGTGCCTACCAACCTCTCATCTACCAATTTATCAGAAAGAGATTGGAAATAGCTGGGTAAGGGGAGAGAGAGGGATAATCCTTTCATTCCAGGGGTCCTGGCATCATCCCAGAATGTTTCCAGTGATGATACGTCTGCTCTGTGTACCAAGACGGCAGGATTGGCACATTCAAGGTGGAGGGCTCCAAAGCCCCCAGATGATTTTGGTGCCCACTGAGGTCTGGAAAGCACTGATGCAGATGGCCATATCAGGCACACAGAAGGCACTCATAAGCATGCCAAACGGAAGCCCAGGGATGTGCAGTGACCTGGCAGGAGCCACGTTGGCAGGGAGAGAGGAGTAGCCAAGACTCTCTGTGTTTCAGGGTCCCAGCCTGGACTCTCCGAGCTGCACTTCCTGAGGCCGCGCCAGGAATCTGCCCCGGGTATGAAGGACCACATACCTCACCCTCACGCGTGCATCTAATGATTACTCAGGAAGGGCAGGCTTTGGGCTGACAAACGTGGCACCGGAAAGGGGAGGGGGGAGCCCGCCGGGAGGGGGTCAGCAGAGCCAGCTCCCTCAAAGCATTGTCCTTTCCTTCCTCCCACAGGATGCCAGGAGCCCCACAGAAAAGGGGCTCATTTGTCTTCATTCCCAGCACGCTCACTTGCCGCTGGCCTTTCTCTTAGGCTTGCTCAGAGCAACAGGATACAGTCTCTGCCAGGAGAGAAGGAAGGAAGGAGGGAGGGAGGGAGGAGAGGAAAATGACAGGAGCTCTGGATCTCCAGGCCCCCGACCTGGACCCTGGACCCTGAAAAGATCCAGCACTGTGAGGCCTGGGACTCAGCCCAGAAGTGCCTGGTCTAACGGGGCCTGGGAGGAGAAACCATTTCCGGTCGCAGGGCAATCATTCATCAGATGAAGGCTGAATAACTGTTAAAAGCTGAGCTCTCATTTCTGGGTGGCCTCTCTCCAACTTTTATCTTAATCTAGTCTTCTTTGCACATTTATAGAAGGAAAATAAATAGGAGGCTCTTCAGAACAAGCCTTCTTTTGCTTTTCCTTTGGTGTTAAAAAGAAGAATGCATGCTTTGGAGCTTTTTCCTAAGCTCTTTTTATAGTTGAGTTGTTTCTGGTGTCACCCCAGACCTACAGCATCAGAAATGCTGTGTGTGTGTGTGTGTGTGTGTGTGTGTGTGTGTGTGTGTGTGTGTGCACGCGCGCGCGCACGCGCGCGCGCATGTGTGTGGAGGTGGAGGGACATGGCAGGAGCTTAGCCATGGCAGAGATGGAGGGTAGTGTGGGTTGAAGAATTGGAATCAATACTGCAATCTACCGTCATAGGGATTATCAAAACAATGAACAAATCAGTACATTCTAACAAATGTTTATTGAACTCTAAGTATATGTCAAACGCTGCTAGGAATGTGTAGTACATAGCTAACCCAGAAACTTACAGTTCAATAGGTGGCTTAGACAGGTAATAGATAATCAAGAGTGCTGGAATGACTTGTATGGCAAATCAATTGGCTGAGGGACCCTGGTGAAGAGAGCCCCTCTCCCTGACTAAGCACACGGGGAAGATGAACAGCTGAAAGTGAGTGTAGGGTCACCGTCGTCCCCAGGAATGTCTGCTGAAGAAAGTTGCACTCAGATTAACATTCTAGGGCTTCCCTGGTGGCACAGTGGTTGGGAGTCCACCTGCCAATGCAGGGGACACAGGTTCGAGCCCTGGTCCGGGAGGACCCCACATGCCACGGAGCAACTAAGCCCGTGCGCCACAACTACTGAGCCTGCGCTCTAGAGCCTGCAAGCCACAACTACTGAGCCTGTGCACCACAACTACTGAAGCCTGTGCGCCTGAACCCTGTGTGCCTAAAGCCCGTGCTCCTCAACAAGAGAAGCCACTGCAATGAGAAGCCTGTGCACCACAACGAAGAGTAACCCCTGCTCGCCACTAGAGAAAGCCTGCATGTAGCAATGAAAATCCAACTCAGCCAAAGATAAATAAATTAAATAAATAAATTTATTTAAAAAAACTCCAAAACCATTCTATTCTTCCCTCTGAGACTCTTATGAGGTGCAAAACAAAAAATCATCACCGTCACTTAAACCATGGGCCCTTCATGTGAACTTTGCTTCCTGTCAAGGAAATCATAATTTTTTTACACTGAATTTACTTGGATTTCAGCACAGACACAGTTTAGTGATTAGACATGTTCTGTCTCTCTCTCTCTGCTGTGTTTCCAATCTATGCAGAGATAAGATGGTGAAGAGGGCCTGAAGGAATTTCTGTGGTGAGCCCTGGGTTAGAAGAAGTAACAAGATTCCTGGCCTTTCCTGTGGAGCCCCAAACCTGGCTGGAGCTCACGGAGTTGAAAGTGGCCGACTGGGATGAAGTCTAGATGGACTAACGTGAATACAGGCACCATCGTCTTTCTAGTGCTCAGAGTGGCCTTTGGAGAAGACTTCCCAGAAGAGGTGAGAGAAAAGAGAGAAGGAGGGAGAGAGGGAAGGAGGAAACCACCATTTGTTAAGTGTGTACTCGGTCAAGCACTTTACACACGTGATTTCTCTTATACCATCTTCATCACCATGAATTGCAACCTCATTTTCACTAGGGTGAAGTGTGAAAATGGAGGCTCAGAGGGATGAATGATGGCGGTTCGCCCTAGGTCACTGCTGGTAAGGGGCAGAACTGCTATCCTTCCCCAGGTCGGCCTCATTCCAAATCACACGTCTCCCCCACCCTTCTCATTCAAAACCCTTTCCTGGTTGGTTGTGTACCACCTGATGAAACTGATATGTGATTGGCTGTTGGATGAAGCTCACCTGAGGATGAGCCCCTCAAATCTCCGATGGTGGAGGTGTTCTCTTTCAAGTTAACCAGGGAACTCTTTCTCAGAGCTTTCATGATATTTTTTTTACAACTTGTAATGTCTCCTCCTTTCCATAGGTGTCTCGTAAGTGTTTCCTGACAGTGGAAGGAAGGGAGGAAGGTTAGCTTTTCAAGAGAGACAGGGTTTTGCTACCCAGAGTGTGGTCCCTGAACCAGCAGCATTGGAATCACCTGGAAGCTTGTTAGAAATGCAGAATCGCTGGCCACAGTCCTCCAGAATAAGTGAGTCAATGCTGACTTCGTCCTGGTACCCAGTATGCCATCCATAAATGGTACTTCCTTTCTGTTCCCATCTTCCCTTCTCTTTTTTTAACTTTTTTTAATTAAAATGTAGTTGATTTTCAATGTTTCAGGTGTATAGCAAAGTGATTCAGTTATATATATATATATATATTCTTTTTCAGATTCTTTTCCATTACAGGTTATTACAAGATATTGAATATAGTTCCCTGTGCTGTACAGTAGGTCCTTGTTGTATATTTATTTTATGTATAGTAGTCCTTCTCTTTAAGAGGAAGAAACAATTTCATCTTCAAGAGTGAGCCCCCAATAGAAGATAGAATCTGTTCTCTTAGAGAAAGAAAATGCCTCTGAAATATTAATCATATCCATTAGACCTGTGCTATATGGTAGCCACTTGCCATATGTGGCTATTAAATTAAAATTAAATTAAAGTAAAAATTCACTTTCTCAGTCACACTAGCCACATATAGCTAGTAACTGCCATATTGGACAGCACAGATATAGAACATTTTCATCATCATGGAAGGTTCTATTGGACAGCGCTGCTTTGATGCTTCCTATTTTTCCTGGACTTTTGCTAACCCACAGCCCAGCTGCTCACACAGTAAGAGCTCAGTACATGCTCCTTGACTGAAATTCTGCAGCTTTGCTCACTGGAAGAAAGAAATGGCAGGAGAGTCTCAAGATCTGTTTTCCATTTCCTGCTCTGTCTACTAAGGAGCCAAGTGACCTTGGCTAAGTCATTTACCCTCACTTTCCTCATCTATAGACTTAGAGAGGAAGAGGTAATGAGTGCCTCATATTAGTCTGGAAGCTTTTGCACTTTTTATCTCTTTGATAGTTTGGTCAACCTTCCAGCCTGTAGGAGATGACCAACTCATCCTGGTTTGACTGGGACTGTCCCAGTTTTAAAATTGAAAGTCCCATATCACAAGAACCCCCTCATTCTCAGGCAAATCAAGACCTCCCAGTTATAAAATTCTGTGACCCTGTGCAAGCCTGTGGATGGGGTCCCAGGAGCCCCAAACTGCTGCAAACAGCAGAGGAGTGTGGTTAAGAGCTTAGGCTCTGGAATCAGACAAACCTGGGTTCCCATACCGACGCCACCGCTTGATTTCTGTGTGAATTTAGGCAAATTCCTTAATTTCTCTGAGACTCAGTTTCCCTGTCTGCAAAATGAGACTGCTGACAATAGTTCTTTCTTCTATGTGTTATTGTGAAGATTAACTTAGCAAAGCTTTGCTCTGTGCCACTCAGAGCACTGATAGCAATTATTAATTCAGCGGCCTGTGAAAAGGGAGGTGGGTCTGTCTTTAGGGAGACTGTGACCCTGACATTCATGGGGACCCCAAAGTATCAGCTAAAAGAAAGATGACTCCCTTACAAGCTATTCAGCTCCTCTTCATCCAAACTCCCACAAATCTCGCCCCGGACTCATCTCTAATAAATGACAGTTCAAACTGGTTAAGGAGAGCACATTTCAACTCCCCGTGCCCTGCTGGGATAAAGTGACTTTGAGGGAACAATTTTATTGAAACACAAACTAATCATTCCTGTTGCCAAAGTAGGCTTTTGGCAGAGCCCTGTGAAAAAAGAGAGAGAGTGGGAAAAAAATGTCCTGAATTGCTGAGACAGCACTGTATTTAGACAATTAAGTTTGGAAAAGCAGGACAGTTCTGGTAACCACCTCCTACATCTCCTCCTCCAAGAACAAAAGGTTTCGTTGAAAGTATTCATATGGATATTAATACCAACACTTTAATGAGCCCCTCAGTAAACTCATCAGCAGTAATTACACCCAGCCAGGTGCCACTGGTGGGAAGGTACAAAATCGTGCCTCCAAAAATTAGTCACTTGTAAGTTAACCCCACAGTCACGTCAGCAGCCTACACTTGATGGCTGATTCACAAAGATTCCTTGACATCTCTGTAGTTAAAGGGGGCAGATCACCATGGGAAGTCTGCAGAAAGGGAAAAGTTCACACTTACAAAAGACCCACATGGAGAAAAGAGTTTTGAGGAAACTAGGGACATAGCTTCATTCAGGGTTGTGATAGCAGCCATACTAGTTCTGCTGAGCACTTGCTGAGTACTTGCCGTGCACCAGGCAGGGTACAGAGCACTGCCTGTAATCCTATGGTTTTCTATGGAGGTTTCTATGATGCCCATTTTACAGATGAGGAAACTGAGGCTCAGAGGATGTGAAGGACTTAGTCCAAAGTCTCCATGCTAAAATGGTGGGGCTGGAGATTTGAACCTAGTCTCTCGGTGAGATGTGAGTCTCACCAGTGAAACAGGAATAGAAGAAAAAGTTGTGCTTTTTCTTCTCACTTACTGGAGGTGTTTTAGAGGTTGGATTTTGCCTTGGGTTTGGCCTTGACCCTGGGTATGTAAATCCATGGACGAAAGACTCTCTGCCTTCCTAACCCTTCCTACTCTTTAAAATTTCCCTTCTTGGGCTCAGACTTTTCATCACTGCTCTGCCTGCCATCTTTGTTCAGTCTTCTCCCTTTCCTTTTTCCTAGTTATTTAGGGAAATAACGTGGCCTGAGAGAGACCAAGAATGAAAGACAGTGAGCAAATAAGAGTGAGAATGAAAGAGAGGCAAGTGAGAGTGAAGGTGAGAAGATTAGGAAGAGCAAATGGAGAGAGAGAGAGACAATGAGGGAGACAGTGAGAGAAACAGAGAGACAGAGAGACAGAGACAGACAGGCAGAGAGAGAGAGACACAGAGAGAGAATGAAAGAGAAAGAGAAACACAGAGAAAAAAAGAGAGAGATCAGGATTTGAAGTCCCCCAGATTTGGCTTGAATTATTGCTGCTACCAGCTGTACGACTTTGAATAAAGCTCTCTGACTCAGTTTCCTCAGTGGCAAAATAAGGGTGATACTACTTATCTCATAGGATTGTTGTGAGGATCAAATAAAATATTGTCTATGCATTTCCTGCCATCCAACAGGCACTCAATAAACCTGCCTACTCCCTTTCTACTCCCCTCATCAAGCACCACCTAAACCCCAGGCACACTGCAAGACATCTCTACAAACGTTACCAGTTTAGTCCTTGAAACAACTCATGAATCACACGTTCTATTATATCTCATTTTACAAGGAGGCCTAGAGAGAGGACATTATAAGCTAGGATCACCCAGCAAGTGACTGTCCCAGCCAGATGTCCAAGGCAGATCTGTCTTTCTTGACTATGGGGGAAAGAAATAATAAAGGGGTGGCTGTGCCTCTGAACTGATGGGCTTTTACAGTTTTCTTCTTTAGCTGCTCCACTGGAGGGCTGTTGGGAAAATTATCCAAATCATGTTAGTGATCAATTGAGTACTGCTGTTTCTCTGGGGGAAGATAGGGGGCAAAAGCTCGGGTTGGGGCTGGCAGCCACTAACTGTGATTGTTATCTCAGCTGATACCATCCAGGGGCTCTCAGCTCAAGTAATTAACTCAATTGCCTCCTCTCAGGGGTGAAGTGGGGCTAATACAACTGAACCACCTAGCTTGTGGGAAAACGATTCTGTGCTCGGTGGTAGAGTGCTTTCAAGACCATCTGGTGCTGAGTGGTGTCATGGCAGAAGCTGAGTGGTGAGCACTGGCCAGGCCCAGGGAGGGTGTCCTGTGAGCTGAAGGAACCGTCAAAGCCTTGATGTTGGTTCAACAGAGGTGGGTCTGAATCCAGGATCCATCACACATGAGCTTGGGATATTGGGTGGATGTCGGACCGGTGTTGGGTGTAGTGCTCAACCAGAGTCTTGGTTCCTCTTCCATAAAATGGAGTGAATAGAATTTACATCGCAACCAAGGTGTTGGGCAGATATAAAAGAAAGATCTTGATAAAGGGCCCTGCACATGGTAGCTACTCTGCAAACTTGAGGTTCCTTCCCCTAGAGCAGTTCTCTTTGGGGAGGGGGAAGGGGAAGGAGAGAGAAATGCTGTCCCTACAGACAGAGAAGCTCATTTGCATCCCCTCTTTAGGGAAATGAGTTTCCCAACTCTGAGACTTGTGGATTTGAGTAGGCAAATCACTTTTACTGATGATGTGGATTTAAATGGTTTCATCCAGTTGTTTCCTTCCTTCCTCCCACTGCCCGATTACTACAGAAACCTTTTATTTTTTCTTTCTCACCCACGGTCCCTCTTTACTGAGCACTTACTCTGTGCCAGGCACTGTGCTAAACGCCTTCAGATATAACTGTCATCCCTGTGTTACAGCAAGGAAACCAAAGCACAGAAAAGAAAAAAAAGTAAAAGCACAGGTCTGTCTGATTCCAACATGCTTTCAGCATGATTGGTGTCAAGAACCCTTTCTGAGGGCTTCCCTGGTGGCGCAGTGCTTGAGAGTCCGCCTGCCGATGCAGGAGACGCGGGTTCCTGCCCCGTTTCGGGAAGATCCCACATGCCGCGGAGCGGCTGGGCCCGTGAGCCGTGGCCGCTGA
Source organism: Lipotes vexillifer (assembly GCF_000442215.2). Taxonomy (NCBI): domain Eukaryota; kingdom Metazoa; phylum Chordata; class Mammalia; order Artiodactyla; family Lipotidae; genus Lipotes; species Lipotes vexillifer. The sequence goes on along the minus strand of NW_006789324.1, from coordinate 2,743,719 downwards.
GCCTGCGCGTCCGGAGCCTGTGCTCCGCAAATGGGAGAGGCCACAACAGTGAGAGGCCCGCATAACGCAAGAAAAAAAAAAAAAAAAAAAAAAAAGAACCCTTTCTGAGATCATCCTGCAAGCGTCCAGCTGACCAGGCTGGGCAGGTAACCTGTTCAGGAGTTCAGTCCCTCCTTCCTGGAGTCTGACGTCTCACCACCCTCACCCTTGAGAAGCAGGTTCAGAGCTTTATTCAGAAATCACTGGTTACCTTTCCCGAAGTAGGGTTGCCTGACAAGTAAGACTCCACTAAACTTGCCAAGCTGAGTAAGAGAACCTCCTCTCCTCACCTAGCCTGCCTCTGCCCCCTCACCTTGATGTTGACCCATGGCCTCTCCTTCACCCACAGCACTGCCTGGCCCACAGTAGGTACTTGCTCTAGGCCTCCAGCGTCTATGGCCTGGGCTTTCAATACAGCCTCGTTCTCGGACCTGGGCCAAGCTCCGTAGCATGGCAGCCAAGGCTCTTTGTGAACTCAGCTATTCTCGGACTTTGAACTACGGCTCTCTCCATGCCTTGGCATATATAGTGCCCTCCACCCTCAGCAGAGCCCCCTTTAGGACGCTACAACCCAAACATGCCCCCCCAGCAAAATTAAGCGCTCTCTCCTGGATTCTCCCAGGTACACCTGGAACATAGGAAAGAGGTCAGTCCTAGCACTTACTGCGTTGTCTTTCTTTTTATCAGGAGACTGTGAGCTCTTGGAGATGATGGGGGAAGTGGCTTAATTAACACCTAACACAGGGCCCAGCCATCAGAACTTTCCATCATTCCAGCTTTGGATTAAATGTCACATTATCTCTTGGAGAGGCTGGTGTCTCCAGTCTTTCCATCTCAATGAGATCTTCTCCTATACCTCACACTTTACCATTCTAGTACCCAGTGGGTCTTTAGCTCTCAGATAGACCCTATGCTTTGGGGTCTGACTCTCTTGTCAGACACTGGAGTTCAGATCCTCGCTTAGTAATTTGTTAGCTATGGGACCTTGGGCAAACTGTCTCATTTCTTCAAGCCTCCGTTTCCTCATCTGTAAAATGAGGCTAATGATGGGACCTTGTAGGAGAGTCTCCAAGATTACATAATATTTGTAATGTGCTTAGTACAGTGCCTGCATCCAAGGTGGCTATGTGTTTGGCTTTTCATTTGTTACTCCCTTTAGAATGTCTACATTGCAAAGGAAGAGCAATGATTTTGCCTTTTTCACTGTTGACTTTCCAAGACTTGACAGCATCTGACACAGAGCAAAATCAATAAGCATTAGTGGACTTGCACGATGAAGGAGGAGAGAGGCAGGGCCCCCAGGAGCCTCCTCTGCAGCCTAGAGCCCTCTGTCACTGAGGAGCAGTAGCTAAGCCCCAGGACTCAGGTCAGCTTGCCTGCATCTGAGCCCTTGCTCTGACACTTATCAGCTTTGCAACCCATGGCCAGTTGTTAACCTACGTCTTTGATTCCTTATCTGTACACATGGATAATAATAACTGCCTCTTAAGTTTGCTGTGAAAATAACACTAATAAAATAACATTATATCATAATCGTACAATAACATTAAGGTAATAGGATATGACTGTTATGTAATTATTGTCAATAACTATTACTCAACATTTCATAAATAATTCTGTTTTACCACAGTATGATAATCTCTCTCTCTCTTTCTCCCCTTACTAATGTGAGCTCCTTGAGGGTAGGATCTGTGTCTGCTTCATTCTTGTGTATCCTGTACCTAGCTTTGGTGATAGATACCAGTAAATTTCTCTTTAATATCTTATGTTTTTCAATATATAACCCTCTCAATGACCTTCAAGGTAACCAGGGTGGGCATGATTATCCTTTATTTAAGGACACAAGACTGTGAAGGACAAAGAGATTAAGTGCACTGCCGAGATCACACCACCACTTTAGTGACCCGGCCGACTTTCTGAGCACTGATGGGCCACCAGGAGGCTGTTGGGAAGCTTGTTCCCTCTTCAATCGCAGGAAGGGGAGAGGGGTTCTGTGTTGGCAGTGCTGTTCACACGTGAACAAGCAGCCACCACTCCCTGACGATCCAGGAAATCCGTCAAGATCCATCTGCTTATCCCCACCCCACCACTGCAGCCCTGAGTCCTCACCCAAACCCAGGTAGCTCCAGGCTCTAGCAGGCAGCTACTTGCCCCTCATCTGCCATCGCGTGGATCCATCTCCCACATGCTGGAGTCAAGCCGGTTAAAACTCCTCACCTTCTGTGTGGGTCTGGTTCTCTTTGATTTCTACACCTACCTTCATAAACACTCATCTCTGTGCTTCCTCTTCCCTGTGTCCTCATGACCAGAGAGGGGTTCAATTCAGTTTATTTCTACCAATATCTATTCAATAATCACAAGTCCCACTTGTAGGGTGCTTCATCATTTAAAAATAACCTTCACATTCGTTTTAATTCCCATGCAAGGAACAGTGTGCTGGGGACTGTGGGAAGTAAGACATGCCCTACTCTCAAAACACTCAGAACGTCTAGGGGAAAAGAGAAGTATGCAATTACCTTAATATTATAACAATACTATACTACTAGTTAGCTATCATTTATTAAGCTTACCATACACCAAACACTGTAAGAAACTCATTTACATGGCGCCATATCCTGTGAGATAAATGTTGTCAAATATAACTATGAACACTACCAGAGCTGAAAAAAGGAAACACTTAAGAAACAAGTTTAGCTGGTCTCACAGAGCAGAAATTGAAAAGGTGGGTGATAATGGCAAAAAGAAGTGAGTTCATCACATAGTCAAGACTCTGAGTTCAAGTCTCTGGTCGCCTCATGAGCTGAATCATTGGATTATACACTCTTACTTTGTTATTACAATGGTGCAGGTCACAAATCCGGGACACTGTTTTCAATGAGGTTTGAGACAGATTGCATCGAATCCCTGGTGGGTCCAGAGTCACACGGCAGGCAAATTTGTATGTGCATACCCTAGGCTTGGCAATGGTTTTCAAGTTTGTTTCCTATGTCCACTTCACAGAAGCAGAGACTGAGGCTCAGACAGTAAATCACTTTTTCAAGGTCTCAGAATTAGTAGAAGAAATAGCATTCTACCTCAGGTATCTAATCTCAAATATATACATTCATTCACTCTAAAAAAAAAATAAAAGTATAGGGGCTTCCCTGGTGGCGCAGTGGTTGAGAGTCCGCCTGCCGATGCAGGGGACACGGGTTCGTGCCCTGGTCCGGGAGGATCCCACATGCTGTGGAGCGGCTGTGCCCGTGAGCCATGGCCGCTGAGCCTGCGCATCTGGAGCCTGTGCTCCGCAACGGGAGAGGCCACAACGGTGAGAGGCCCACGTACCGCAATAAATAAATAATAATATAAATAATATAAATAAATAAAAATAAATTAATAAATAAATAATAAAAATAAAAGTATATACTGTAGAAGCACAGAGAAAGGAGTAATTAATTCCAATTGAGGAGAGAAGGTTTCATAAAGAAGGCAGCATCTGAGCTGAGCCTTGAGGCACGAGGAGAATTTCCCCAAGTGGGGAAACAGGGAGGGACATCCCATGTAAAGGATTGGCAGCCAGGCCTGAACACAGAAGGTTTGCAGTGTGTTAGGGAGAAAGAGTGGTGTGGTCATTTGTCATGGGGCTGGTAATGTCATGACCATTCTCTACTGAGAAATGGAAAGGTTGGACTCGATCATATTAATCGTAATTAATGAGGGTACAGCCCTTTGGAGTTGACTGTGCTTCCACATCCATGATTACATTCAGTTTCATAGCAACATTGTCATCGTCCTCATTTTGCAGAGGAGGAAACCAGCACTCAGCCAGCTGAAGAAATTTGCTTATTGTCATTCAGTTAGAAAATGGTGGAGCCAGAAATTGGTTTCCAAATTACATGACCCATATGCTGCCCTTCCTACCAAACTGTCTTAAAATTATAACTGCTGAGTACATGTAGCAAGCCAGACTTTGGTCCTAGAATTCTGGGCTGCATCTGTTACACAAAGCCATGTTGCTCACCTTCAGGTCAAGAAGCCATCTCATCTCAGTGTGTGTCTGCCCAGCACTGATGAATTCTAGGGTCTCACTGGAGGGTGTTGGCCTGGAGGTAGAAGTGAGTGGGTCAAGGGGCTGACATGGTCTCACCTGCTTGGCCTTACTGGAAGGGAGTTGAAAAGATCCTTTTGGTCCTCTCCACTCCCCTCCCCAGGACACAATATTTAGGACTATCTCCCCACCTTTGAGACACTTCTTTGGATTCCTGTAAGGTGGAGAGGTGGGGCACTCTTGGGACCAGGCAATTGCTTTGAGAAAAGTGTGAAGATTCTGTGTGGTTCATGTAGGTACAGTCTTGCTCTGTGACCATTGGAAAGTCACTTATCTTCTCCAAACCTCAATTTCCTATCTATAAAACCAGCAGGGGGACAGGTGGGCTAATACCTACAGAGAAGCAATATAGCTAGAGCTGAAGAGCATGGGCTGCGAGGCCAGACTGCCAGGGCCCAGACCTTGCCTCTGCTAGCTCGCAGCCTTGGCCAGTTTACTTAACATCATTGTGCCTCAGTTTCCTTTACTGTAAAAGGGGGATAAAAATGATACTCTTTACCTCTTAGGGCCATTGTAAGGACTAAATACTTAACCCATGTAAAGCATTTCGAACAATCTTTTAAAGAGCCGTTCTCAAGTACTAATAGAAATAATAACTAGCATTTGTATCATGTTACAGAGCCTAAGACCTTTTCACAGGTCCTTTCCTTGCCTCTCAAGGCACTCTCTGGGAGGCAGTGGTCATCACCCTTCTTTCTCATAGTTGAGATAACTGAGATGCAGGGAGGCCAAATGACTTTTCCAAGATCATACAGCCTGTGAAAGACTAAAAAGGGACGTAGGCCCAGGATTTCTCCCTCCTGCAGAGACGGTATAGCACAGAATGGTAGACCCAGATTTACATCCTGATAAGTTGTTCTTTCTCCCCTCTTCTCCTCTCTCCCCATCTCCCTCTCTCTCTCCCCAGCCCTGAAAATGTCCACTTAATCTAAGGCTTTATTTCCTCAACTATATAATGGGGATGATACAACCTACCAGCTAGGATTATTCGCTTCCCTTCTCATGTCATCAAATCCCAGGAAAAGGGGATCTAAGTGGTCCACAGACCAGCAGCATCAACATCACCTGGAGCTTATTAGAAATGCAGAATCTCGGACCTATTGAACCAGAACCTGTATTTTAGCAAGACCCTGGGTGATTTGTACGTGCATTATAGTTTGAGAAACATTGAGCTAAAGGATGTGTTTAGTAAACCGTAAAGTCAGGTGCACTGTGTTAACGGTGACTTGGTAGAGATAAGTAACATTGTGCCTACACACACTCAGTATTTCTACTCATCCAGTCATTGCTGGCCATTTGCTCATGAGTAATAAGTGGATGAGAAAGTGATGGAAGAGAGGCATTTCCCTGAGGAAGTAGGTTGCTTCTTGAGGAACATATTTACACAAGATATACTTATATTAAAAATTATTTGTTGCTTACCTGAAATTCCCATTTAACTGGGTGCTCTATAATTTTTTTGACAATTCTATTCCCCAATGGACTCAGGTTTATTTTGGTCACATTGCGCAGCTCGCAGGATCTTAGTTCCCTGACCAGGGATTGAACCCGGGCCACAGGCAGTGAAACACAGAGTCCTAACCACTGGACTGCCAGGGAATTCCCTGCATCCACTTGTTATTTAAATGCTAAGTCCCTGAAGTTTGGAGCCAGCTGTTGAGTCCTCTCAAGACCTAACTTGTGGCAGGGAAGGGAACCATATTAGTATTTGTCCCACTTTGTTGAGCACCTGCCACTTCACAGCTCCTTTACTTAGACAATTATTGCCTCAGTCTGGAGCCTTGCACCTCCAAGTACGGTCAGGGACCGACAGCCTTGCTTGTTAGAAATGCAGTTTCTCAGGCCCCACTCTGGACTGACAGAGTCACCTACAGGTGATTCATATGTACATCCAAGTTCAAGCCGTACTGGGTGAGGCAACTCCAGGTAAGGAATAACTAGTCCAAGACTCATTTTTTTTTTTTTTTGCGGTACGCGGGCCTCTCACTGTTGTGGCCCCTCCCGTTGCAGAGCACAAGCTCTGCAGCCTCCGCGGCATGTGGGATCTTCCCGGACCGGGGCACAAACCCGTGTCCCCTGCATCAGCAGGCAGACTCTCAACCACTGTGCCACCAGAGGAGCCCCCAAGACTCTTTTTTTAAAAAAATAATAAAAATAGACTTTTTTTAAAGCAGTTTTAGGTTTACAGAAAAATTGAGCAGAAGGTAGAGTTCTCACATACCTCTTCCCCCCTCTACAGAGTTTCCCCTATTTTTAATACTTAATTAAACAAAGAGGTCATTAGACAGAGGTGGTTTTCTAATGCTGTGGCTGCCTGCTTAAGCAAACCCAAACCTAACCTATAAATGCGTCAAGGCTAAGAACTTGGAACCTGAAGACAACCAATCACAAATGGCCAGCTAGGTTTCCCCAAATAAGGCAACTGCTAAAGCTAGAGCTAATTAAATGATTCCTTTGCTTTGCTTCTGCGTCTTTTACATTAAAGTCTAGCACCTCTCTACCCCCCTACTCCCGTTATTGGAGCCCTCTTAACCATTTCCGGTTTGGCGCTACCCTATTGGAATGGATGTTTCCTCAAATAAACTTACAAATTTTAACATGCTTTAGTTTATCTTTTAACATTAACATCTTACCTTAGTGTGGTACATTTGTTACAATCGATGAACCAATAATACAATATTTTAAATCCAAACCCATAGTTTATATTAGGGTTCACTCTTTATTTTGTACATCCTGTGGGTTTTGACAAATACGTAATGTTATGTATTGGCTGTTACAATATCACACAGAATAGTTTCACTGCCCTAAAATTCCCCTGTGCTCCACCTATTCATCTCTCCCTCCTTCCCCCTGAACCCTGGCAAACACTGATCTTTTAACCATCAAATACCTTTTTGATTTTCTAGAAAAGTAATAAAAACTCTTTTGTAAAGAAAAGAGTGTTTTTCAAAAATGAAACTGATACAGAGGTTAAATGACTTGTTCAAGGTCACCAAACTAGTAAGTGCAGGAGCTGGGTTTCCAACACAAGTCTAACTCCAAATCTCTGTTCAATATGGCCAATCACTAGAAGTGGACACATTTGAACTTCTGTGCTGTAGGAGAGGTCCAGAGGTCTTGGTGACTATTACCCCTGTGGATGGTGTGTACATGCAGTGATAGTGGGGTAGTGGGTGGGAAGGCAGGCAGACAGGAAATATCTGGCCTATGGAGGTTCCCAAGAATTTCTAATACGTACTATAGTGGGAGCTGCAGCTGAATTTCCAGACTGGATCTTCCCACACCAGCTGCCTCTGCACCCCACTCAAGCCAGTTATGATTTACAAATGGGAACTTAGAAATGCTAATGACCCTGACTGGGCTCACTAATTACTCCGTAATCAACTTAATCAAATGGGTGTTAGCTGCCAGCCCAGGGTGGCTGATAGGGCTCCAGCTGGCCAAGGTTAAAGGGAAGCTGGTTGTCAACGTGTCTCTGGCCTTGAAAATAGAAGGAGGCCATGGGGTGGGTGAAAAGTGTCTTCTTTTCATTTTCTTCCTCTGTTGTTTTGTCTGGATGTTTGGTCCCAGTCATGAAGGACTGGGAAGCAAAGGTATTTGGAGGATATAAGAACCAGGAAAAGCCAGGAGTGAGTGGTTAGCAAGCAGAGGAGATCAGACAGACAACAAAGATTATTGAATGTGTACAAATGTCAGGTATTGTGCTGAGTGCTTTCTTCCTGCTGTCAAGGTCAAGGTTTTGGAGGGAGAAAAAGGAAGTGAG
>NW_006789324.1:2700616-2735820 GCF_000442215.2 Lipotes vexillifer | reverse complement strand
GTAGGGAAGTAACTCTGAGGAGCATGAATGAGAGAAGTCATGAATCAGAGGCACCTGAAGGTTAGCAAGAAAAAAGAGAAAGAAAACTAACATTTACAGAGCATGTTTTAAAAATATTTGTTAAATTAATAGTCTAAAACCAAATGCTCTCCACTTGAGATATTTTAATGATAATAGCTGCCATGAATTGTATACCTATGACGTGCCCAGCATGTGCTGTCCCCCACAATGACCATCTTCAATAGAGGAGGTTTACTATACCTACTTTACAGATGCAGAAATTAGGATTCACAGAGGTTAAGGGTCATACCCGTGGTCACATTGCTAGTATGCAGCTCTGCTATTTTCCTGATTGCAAAGCTTAAAATTTTTAACAGCTTTATTGAGACATCAGTGTCATATAAAAAGTGTATATATTTAAGATGTACAACTTGATATTTTGATATATTTATATATTGTGGAATGATCACCACAAAACAGTTAACATATTTATTATTTCTACATAGTTACCATTTGTGTGTGTGTGTGTGTGTGTGTGTGTGTGTGTGTGTGTGTATGTCAAGAAGATTTAATTTAAGATTTATCCTCTTAGCAAATTTTGAGTATACACCACAGTGCTGTTAACTATCATCACTATGTGTACATTAGATCTCCAGAACTTACTCATCTTAGAAAACTAAAAATTTGACCAGCATCATCCCATTTCCTCCTCCCACAGCTCCTGGCAATCACTGACCTACTCTCTGTTTCTATGAGTGTGACTGTTTTAGATTCTACGTATAAGATCATGCAGTTTCTCTTTCCGTGTCTTGCTTATTTTGCTTAGCATATTTTGCTTAGCATAATGCCCTTCAGCTCTAATCATGTTGTTGCAAGTGGCAAGATTTCCTTCTTTAAGGTTGAGTAATATTCCAGTGTGTGTGTATACACACACACACACACACACACACACACACACATTTTATTTTCTTTATCCATTCATCTATGGAAGGACATTTAGTTTGTTTCTATGCTTGACTGCTGTGAATAATGCTGCAATGAACATGGAAATGCAGATATCTGTTTATGATACAGTTTTTGATTCCTCTGGGTATATACCCAGAAGTGGGATTGCTGGATCATATGGTAGTTCTATTTTTAATTTTTTTGAGAAATCTCCATATGTTTTCCACAATGGCTGCACCAATTACCATACTCACCAACAAACACAAGAGTTCCTTTTTCTTCACATCTTTCCCAACACTTTTTATCTTTTGTCTCTTTTATAACAGCTATTCTAACAGGTGTGAGGTGATATCCCATTGAGGTTTGGATGTGCAGTTTCCTGATGATTAGAAATGTTGAGCACCTTTTCACATACCTGTTGGTCATTTGAATTTCTTCTAAGAAGTGTATTTAGCTCCTTTGCCCATTTTTAAATCAGGTTATTTGTATTTTTGGCAATGAGTTGTAGGAGCTCCTTAGGTATTTTGGATATTAATGCTTTATTGGATGTGTGATTTGCAAATATTTTTTCACATTCCATAGATTGTCTTTTCATTTTGTGTGTTGATTGTTTCTATTTCATTTGATGCAGTCCCACTTCTCTATTTTTGCTTGTTGCCTGTGCTTTTGGCATCATTATTTTTGAAAATTTTGCTAATATCAATGTCAATAAGGTTTTTCCTTGTTTTTTTTTCCTAGGAACGTTAAGGTTTCAAGTTTTATGTTTAAGACTTTAATCCATTTTGTGTTGATTTCTGTGTATGGTGAGAAATTGGGGGCCAATTTCTTTATTTTGCATGTGGATATCCACTTTTCCCAGCACCATTTGTTGAAGAGTCTATCCTTTCCCCATTGTTGAAGATCTTGGCACCCTTGTTGAAGATCAGTTGACTGTAAATGCATGAGTTTATTTCTGGGTTCTCTATTCTGTTTCATTGGTCTATATGTCTATTTTTATGCCAGCACCATACTGTTTTGATTGCTACAGCTTTGAAATATAATTTGAAGTCAGGAAGTATGATGAATCCAGCTTTGTTCTTCTTGCTCAAGATTGCTTGTGTGTATGTGTGTGTATGCGTGTGTGTGTGTGGGGGGGTGTTTGTGTGTAGAATTGTTAGAGTTTTCTATATGTATGATCATGTCATTTGCAAACAGAGATAAGTTTACTGCTTCCCTTCTGATTAGATGCCTTTTATTTCTTTTTCTTGCCTGATTGTTCTGGCTAGGACTTCCAGTACTCTGTCGAATAGTAATGGTGAGAGTGGACATCTTTGCCTTGTTCCAGATCTTAAAGGAAATTTTTCAGTTTTTCCCCATTGATTAGGATGTTAGTTGTGAGTTTTTCATAAATGGCCTTTATTATGTTGGGGTAAAAGGTTAAAACTTAGAAACACAAGGGTGAGAGCTTATGAAGCTGAAACTTAGATTGTGAGAAGGGGTCATACCTGGCTTATGATGGCGTTTCTGAGCTTGAAGGAGGGGTCCCATTGGCTGGGGACCCAGATCTCTGAGGAAGGGGCTTGGGTTGGCTGGTATCACTGAGGGGGCACAGTGAGGCTGGTTCTATGAATGTTGCTGCAATGTGGATTTAACTGTTGCTCCTAACAGGAACTCCTGCAGCCAGGGTAAAGAAGCATCGCTCAGTAACGCAGACAGGAACACCAAGGAGATAGAAAGTAAACAGGAAGGAGAAGTCCCCTCTCACCCCTCCAGCTGTGCAGGCTCCCTCTTTCACCCCTATTGGGAGAGTTTAATAGGTCACTAGCTAGCGAAGCCTAAAATGTGGTTTGCAAACTGCTAGCCCCAGTACCTCAAAGTACACATTGTGGTGTAGTGAAAAGTATCTGAAATTTAGCATCCAAAGACCTGGACTACTGTAAAAACTAACTGGTTTCCCTGTTTTCACTCTTAGCTCCCTCTAATCCATTCTTACTGCCAGTCCCCTTGCAGTGAGGGGTGGTCCTCTGGTTAAGTTATGGCTGATGGAATCTGTGTGGAAGGGATGTGTGAATTTTTAATTCATTTCATTAAAAGGAAGCTGCTTCCCCTCCATTTCTTCTTGCCTGTTTCCCACATACTGGAACATAGGGCATGGCTGTGGTGAAAAACTACAACCATGGGATGAGAGCAGCACTCTGGGGAGTGACTGGACACCAGGAGAAAAGAAAACTGAGTCCTTGAATGACCTTGAGAAGCAGAGCCACCATAGTTCACTGACTGCCTTTTACCTTGTTTAAGTGACTATATTTGTCCTAGTGAAGTGGCAGAAGCAATGGCCTAACTAGAAACATCTAGTATTAAATGGCTTGTGGAGCTATTGGAAGGACTGAATAAATAGAATTTAGATCGAGCTTTTAGAAATGAGCCCAAAGTCCTGGACAAGGCAGAGATCTATCTCTTCTTGGACCTTCTATGGAATGGAAGCTTTGGTTCCAAAACTACTCCAGAGCTACTAGGACCAGGAAGAGCCACGTTATGCCTGCTACAGTCTCCGCCAATGGAATGAACCCCTGGTGCCCTGTCTCTTGACCCCCACAAAATAAGCAACCCAGCTCTGGGCCCTCCATCAAGGATGCTACCAAAAAACCAAACATCCTCATAGCTAAGCTTACCCCAGAAGCAGCAGAGGCAGCAGAAGCTGGTCCCTTCACTTCTGCTTTCCAGAATTCATGTTCATGAATCTGATTGGCCAAACCTAAATCACATCCAGAGTTCAGCTGCAAGGGAGTCTAGGACATATACGTTTTACCTTTCTAGCTCCCACATTATAGCAATATCTACTAGAAGGAGGATGAAATGGACATGGAGTGCTCATGTACCCTATCTGGCAAAGTAGATTTGTCATATCCTGAAAAACATTCAACAAATTTTCTCTACTGAGCATTTATTAAGTGCCATGGTCATAGTTGAGTAAGACGCAGCCCTTACCCTCAAAGAGTTTTTCTGTCCAATTTACAGCACAGTGTGCAAAGTTCTATGAGGAAAGCCTGGAGTGCAGAGGGATGGCAGAGCAGAGCTGCTTAACCAGGTCTTATGTGTATAGGAAAGAAGAGGGGGCACTGCTCAGGGAGAGCTTGGGCAGATGATGCTGGAGCCTTGTCCTGAAGGAAATGTTGCCACAGCTTTCTGGCTGAGAACTTAGACTCTGGGATGAGACCGTGCTGAATCCCACTTGACCACTCACTAACTAAAACGCTGAGTAAGTTCACCTGCAGGCCTGACTATAAGGCAATGTTTGTTCCTTCTACCCCATCCCTCCCCCCAATAAATGATCTCTCACAAAAGAGGGGGTGCCTTCGTCTGTTTGGGTTTCTATAACAAAATAACACAGACTAGGTAGCTTGTAAACAACAGAAATTTATTCCCACAGTTCTGGAGGCTGGAAGTCTGAGACCAGAGTACAAGCATGGTCACAGGAGGGCCCTCTATCAGGTGGCAAACTTCTCTTTGTGTCCTCATGTGATTGAAAGGGAGAGGGAGCTCTGTGGGTTCTCTTTTATGAGGGCACTAATCCCACTCATAAGGAGTCCACCCTCATGACCTAAGCCTCCCCCAAAGCCCAATTTCTTAATACCATCACGTTGGACATCAGGATTTCAACAAATGAGTTTGGGCTGTGGGGGGACACATTCAGACCATAGCAGGGAGTAACTTTGTATTCAACTCCTTGTATTAGTAGAAGTCAGTGCTTTAATTTGAACAAGATATGTATTAACTTGCAATAATACTACTTAATTTGGTATATGATGCCTTTGAAAGAAGAAAGCGCTCACTCAGGAACACACAACTAGAGATTACTGGAGGCAGAACTGACCCTTCGTGCATCACTCACCTCTTAGTTACTAACCACACCATTCTTCTTGCCTAGTGGCTTCTCCCTTGTGCTCATTTCCTGCACTGGAGCTCATTTCTGGACAGTACTTCTGATGTTTGGGACTCCGCCTTTCTTATGTATTTTTGGCTCAGCCTGTACCTTTGACCTCCCAAGGTATTGCCCAAGGTCTCAGGCAAGGACTCCTTGGCTCCAGACATATGGCACTGGGGAGGCCTTCCTGTGATCTGGTCCCTCTGCTGGTTGGAGCTGGACTCAGACTTTTCTTGAGTCAGATATACCCCAGTCTAGGCAGGACAGGAATAAAGACACAGACATAGAGAATGGACTTGAGGCCACAGGGAGGGGGAAGGGGAGGCTGGGACAAAGTTAGAGAGTGGCATTTACTTATATATACTCCCAAATATAAAATAGATAACTAGTGGGAAGCAGCCGCATAGCACAGGGAGATCAGCTCCGTGCTTTGTGACCACCTAGAGGGGTGGGACAGGGAGGGTGGGAGGGAGACACAAGAGGGAGGAGATATGAGGATACATGTATACATATAGCTGATTCACTTTGTTATACAGCAGAAAGCAGCACAACATTATAAAGCAATTATACTCCAATAAAGACGTTAAGAAAAAAAAAAAGATATACCCCTGTCTGAGGATGACTTCAGATCCGTAGGGGCAGCCAGCACTGTAGACCCAGGCTTTCTTCCTCTAGACGTGCCAACAGCCTGTGATGATTTCCTCTGGATAAGTGTGTACAGGGAGCTGAATTCAAATTCTGAACAGCTTGGCTGGTTAATATCCATATAAGCACTGAATACTCAATCAGAGGTGATTCCCTTCTTTGTAACACAGCAGCCAGCACTTGACTCATTCCATCATCTGTACAAATGAGAACCAATAACTAAGGGATTCCTGGATATTTCCCCTGCCCCTGAGTTTCCAGAGATGCTCTGATGTCACTGGCCCTGCTTGTTTTCTTACTGTTATGTTCTTAAATCCACCTTGGGCTTTCTTTCTAACACTATTAGAATATGATTTGGGGTCCAATCCAGGTCTGGTGGAACTAATTGCTAGACTGCAGTGCTTTATCTTACCCAGAAGTATTGAACTGTATTAAGAGGTTTGATATTCACCTTCCATGTTGCCCTGAGACCTAGAATGCATTCACTTATAAAGTAGAGAAAAATAAGCTGAGGTTCTAGGAAGACCACAAGCTGGAGAGGCAACCCAAAGGCATGAAAATAGTGCTGGTCTAGGAGTTTAAAGATAGGAGCTAGGGCTTCCCTGGTGGCTCAGTGGTTGAGAGTCCGCCTGCCGATGCAGGGGACCTGGGTTCGTGCCCCGATCTGGGAAGATCCCACATGCCGCGGAGCGGCTGGGCCTGTGAGCCGTGGCTGCTGAGCCTGCGCGTCCGGAGCCTGTGCTCCACAATGGGAGAGGCCACAGCGATGAGAGGCCCGCGTACCACAAAAAATAAAAAAATAAAGATAGGAGCTAAAGCCATAGTTCTGGTACTGAGGAGCTGTGTGAACTTTAACAAATAATTCCTGTAACCCCTCCTGTTGCCTCAGTGATCAAAGTCCTGAAAGTTGGCTACACTAGATCAAATATTAATGTGTATAGGAATCACCTAGGGATCTGTTAAAATGCAGAGTTTGATTCAGCAGGCCCAGGGTTAATCTGAGATTCTGCATTTCTAAAAAGTTCAAGTGAAGCTAATGCTGCTAGACCGGGAGCCACAGTTGGAGTAAGAACCTGTTTCAAAAGTTCCCTCCAGCTCCTGGGCTCTAGAAACATCACACTCCTTTTAGTGACAAGAATAACGTTTCTGAGGGTTTTAAGTATATTCTTACATAGACATTTGTTAAATTACATATATGATACAGATGGTTAAAAAATTCAAACAATACAGAAACATAAAAACATAGTGTGGAAGTACCCTGGTAATCGACCCCCAAGAGAGAACCATTGTTAATGGTGTAATTAAAGTATTTAAGAATATGACCACCCGCCAAAAGTCATGCTCAGCTGTTCTGATTATGGACAGGACCTTTTTCTGAAAGGATTTGAAGTTTCTCCTTCAGCTCAAAGTCATTGCAGCCCCTCAGTGTGCTAGGTGACGAAGTAATGAGTTTGGGCTTATTACATGGAGGAGCAGATTTCTTTGTGTTGTATTCTCAGATGGGGATTTAGAGTCTATGGTGACTTCAGAAAGGGATCTTCGCAGAGCTAAGGGAGAGAGAATGAAAACACAGAGTGCTGGAAATTTGGTCACCTGGGGCTTTCCAAATAGGGGCTTTCTCCTCCTTAATTTCTCTGTGGGGACATTGCCCAGATATCAGGAGAAAGTTTGGCAGATGTTTTCCCTGAAAAATGCCCTGTGACATCAAAGAGTGATCTAATGGAACCAAGAAAGACGAGAATTTCTTCAGCAATGGACTTAGGACCAATTGGTCCTGGCTACCTAGAGCAGAATCCTCCTAGTCTAGGGCACCCACGAGAGGGGAAGGTTTTACCTTCTGCCACCTCAAGCACACAAATGAGCCGGCCAAAGGCAAACTCTGGCTTTGCTGCTGTTTTAAGAGCAGACTCCTGAGACAAAGATTCCCCGAGTGCCCTCAGGACTGCATGCAAAATATTCAAGATAGCTGGGTACCTCTCCCCTTCTCCACCAGTGCCTTCCTCTCTGCCCATTCTCCAGGAGGGAGGCTTGATGCACTTACAAAAGCAGTTTCCTTAAATGAACCCTGCTCCTTCTAGCCTCTGGACTTTTCTAGGCTGTGCCCTCTTCCTGGAACACAGCTCTGGCCCTGTCATCCCCTCCCCACAGCCTTCACTGACTTCCCTTCCCTCCTTTCCCTTCTCTACCCTAGTAGAGAAGGGTGGCTGTCCTCTCTGCTGGCATCTTATATCACCCTTAGAATAACAATTCTTACTCACTGTAACTTTTATCTCCCACATTATACTGGAGATCCTTGAGGACAGATAGCCTATTGTGTTTAAGGTTTTATCTTCCTCCACAGCACAGAGTATACTCATCAAATATTTGTTGAATGAATGGATGAAATTTAACTCACTCAAGGAGAATTAAAATGATATTTACTAAATATGCTTACCTGAATTACTTTTTGTTTAATTGAGGATTCTCTAATAAAGATAGGGTCACTAGTGCTTTTACTTTGTGGCCAGATTTTGAGAAGACAGTATGGTGTAGTGAAAGACCCTAGTCATGAGATCCGAGAGACCCAAGTCTACCATTTATATGTTTTATATCATTCAGCAGATGTTCGGCTTTTCTGGGCACCATTATCTTCAACAGGGAAAGAATGATTCCTATCATTCTCAAAAGATTAAATGAGATAATAGGCTTGATTTAAAAAAAAAAAATACAGTGAGATTTGCAAATGTCAGTACTCATTATAACGGAGCATTTAAAGAAATTAAAGAATAAAGATACCGAATCACTGTCACCAGTGCTGGGGATGGCTCTGTGTGTAAGTTACAAAGATACTGTCTCTGAGTTACAACCCCTCATTCCCCCACCCCCCAATTCCCTTCTCCATTTTGAGACACTGGGCTGGGACTCTGTCAACCGAATGCCTCCTTTACCAATAGCTCCCTTTTAGGCTCTGCCAATATGGGGTGCTAGAGAGAGACTGTAAGCCTGGCAGAGGGAGAAAGGACTTGCTCTTTCCTGTTTGCTTCCTGTTCCTGTCAGTGTCACCCCAGCCTTGCTTCTTCACTCTGGCAGCAGTAATACCTTCCAGTTGAATCCAGGTGGTGGTTTTCCAATTCTTGGAGAACCAGCCTCCCTGCATCCTCCCAGGCACACCGGCACTAGCTGCTGGCACCCCCAGGTCTGGGCTGCAGCACCATACAGCTCCTCCTCCAAGCTCAGGGACCTCAGCACCGGCTGAGCATCACCCTCCTGTGTTTCAGTCCTCAGGGTCCCTCATTCAAGTTTCTACATTTTAATAATTCCAACCTCTTCCTTTGTTTTCCCGGTGATAGAATTGGTAGCTGCTTCCTGCAATCTTTACCTCCTGTTACTCTTTTTTTTTTTTTCCTGTTTTAGTCCTTTAATGCCTAGTTAACAATTCTTTACATTAAATTCTCTCTGTTAAGATAGCTGATGTGCTTTCTGTCCCCCAACTGTATCCTGAACCAATATGCTCACTGACGTATTAGGCTAGGTTTGGAGAAGGAATAGGAGAGTAGGAAAGAGCTCAGGAACTCTGGTAGTCCTTTATAAAGTCTCTTTGAAACATTCTACAATGTTCCTGTGGTAAGCGGCCTCTAAGATAGCCCCCACTGACCCCTGCATCCTGTTATTCATGATGGAACTGATTGGATGCCACTTCTAAGATTAGATTATAAAAAATACTGTGGCTTCCATCTTGGGTACTCTCTCCTGGATTGCTCACTTTGGGGAAAGCTAGCTGCCATGTGGCCAGGCAGTCCTGTAGAGAGACACCCCCCCGCCCCGCCGCCATGATATGAGGCCAAGGCCCGCAAACACGAGTGGGCTTAGAAAAAGATACCCCTCCTCTCGAGTCTAGTCCCCAACTGAGACTGTAGCCTCAGCTGACCATTTGACTACAACTTCATGAGAGACCTTAGCTAGAGGCACCCAGCTAAACCACACAAAGATTCCAGTCCCACAGAATTGCAATAATAAATGTGTGCTGTGTTGAGTGACTAAGTTTTGGGATAACTTGTTACATAGCAATAGATGATTTAAAACAGTTCCTTTTGTTGAGAAACTATGGAAGGACAAAAGGAAACATTTTTTTCCAAATTTATTTCCTGAATAAGTGAATATGGAAAACTGGACTAAGAATCAGCAGTCATACATAATTGTATTCTGTTGAATATTCATTTAGTTCCTACTATTTCGCTTTCTCCACACTTTGGTTTTCCTTTCTTTTTGTGTGAAAAGTGTGCTGGTGGAAAGGAAACTGGGACAAGGAGAATGGAACTACATATTTCTAAAGAACATTCTGGCTCTAATTTACCTATGGGCATATCCTGGACTATATATTAGATAAGTAAAAGATACATTTCAAACTCTAGCTCTCATTTTTAAAAAACTTAAAATTTAGTGACCTAGGGAGACCAAGAGTAATCAGGATTCTTGTTTGCAAATAGTGTATTTGTCATGGTAAATTAACTTCTTTAACAGGCAAACATAAACTACCAGTACTTTAACATTATACAAGTTCATTTCTTTGCATATGGAGAGGGGAGGGACTTTGCTCTACGTACTCATTTAAGAATCAGAGCTCAGGCTCCTCCCATCTCGTGGCTCTGCCCTCTTCTAGGTGACTTCAGTGGAACAGCTGGGAAAAGAGAATAGTGGATGATGTGAGAGATTTTTATGGGCTAGCCCTGGAAGTACATCATTACTTTCCATACTCTGTTGGCCAGAAGTTAGTCATGTGGAACCACAGAACTAGAAGGAATGCTGGGAAATGTAGTCTAGTTGACTGTGTGCCCAGGAGGAAAAGGAAGTGAGGTTTGGTGAATACATAGCAATGTCTGTCACAAAGAGAAACCAATTCTTGTTAAATTAGGTAGAAAAGAAATATATTGGAATGATATTTGCATAGCTAATGCTACCAAGTAGAATTGTGCAGCTTGTGTCCTGTAAGGAAGACACCTGGATGAGGGAGAGTTTCTATGTTCAGCTTGGAGGGATGTTCGCTTCTTTCTAATGATCTCTTAAGAGAGGTATGCCTTAAAGAAATTCATACAAAGGCACTGTATGTGCTAGGTGACCTTGTGCCTAGCTCATGGTATTCATGGGAGGCAAAAGGATGAGACTTGGAAATAAGGGAGAGCCCAATGCTAGTATAAGAACAATCTATTTAGGATATTGATGCAGGTGCTGTCATCACTGAACATTGGCTATCATGCTGACAGCCTCTGCTGGAAACTCACTATTTCCCCAAAGGATGTCCAAAGTGTGGCACCAGATAGGCTGCCTTGGGCTCTTGAGGCAACACATCCCACACAAAAGAATACTGCTCTGGCTTGTATCCTGGGTGACACAGAAGGCTGTCGATTTTATTTTATATATATATATTTTTAACATCTTTATTGGAGTATAATTGCTTTACAATGGTGTGTTAGTTTCCGCTTTATAACAAAGTGAATCAACTATACATATACATATATCCCCATATCTCCTCCCTCTTGAGTCTCCCTCCCACCCTCCCTATCCCACCCCTCTAGGCGGTCACAAAGCACAGAGCTGATCTCCCTGTGCTATGCGGCTGTTTCCCACTAGCTATCTATTTTACATTTGGTAGTGTATATATGTCCATGCCACTCTCTCACTTAGTCCCAGCTTACCCTTCTCCCTCCTGATGTCCTCAAGTCCATTCTCTACATCTGCATCTTTATTCCTGTCCTGCCCCTATGTTCTTCATAACCATTTTTTTTTTTTTAGATTCCATATATACGTGTTAGCATATGGTATTTGTTTTTCTCTTTCTGACTTACTTCACTCTGTATGACAGATTCTAGGTCCATCCACCTCACTACAAATAGCTCAATTTCATTTCTTTTTATGGCTGAGTAATATTCCATTGTATATATGTGCCACATCTTCTTTATCCATTCATGTGTTGATGGATACTTAGGTTGCTTCCTGTCCTGGCTATTGTAAATAGTGCGGCAATGAACATTGTGGTACATGACTCTTTGAATTATGGTTTTCTCAGGGTATATGCCCAGTAGTGGGATTGCTGGGTCATATGGTAGTTCTATTTTTAGTTTTTTAAGGAACCTCCATACTGTTCTCCATAGTGCCTGTATCAATTTACATTCCCACCAACAGTGCAAGAGGGTTCCCTTTTCTCCACACCCTTTCCAGCATTTATTGTTTGTAGATTTTTGGATGATGGCCATTCTGACTGGTGTGAGGTGACACCTCATTGTAGTTTTGATTTGCATTTCTCTAATGATTAATGATGTTGAGCATCCTTTCATGTGTTTGTTGGCAATCTGTATATCTTCTTTGGAGAAGTGTCTATTTTGGTCTTCTGCCCATTTTTGGATTGGGTTGTTTGTTTTTTTGATATTGAGCTGCATGAGCTGTTTGTAAAGTTTGGAGATTAATCTGTTGTCCATTGATTCATTTGCAAATATTTTCTCCCATTCTGAGGGTTGTCTTTTCATCTTGTTTATTATCTCCTTTGCCATGCAAAAGCTTTGAAGTTTCATTAGGTCCCATTTGTTTATTTTTGTTTTTATTTCCATTACTCTAGGAGGTGGGTCAAGAAGGATCTTGCTGTGAGGGTGTCGATTTTAAATGGGACAGAGCTTCTCAGGAGATCTGGGCTGTGGTTCAATCAGCATTGCCCCTGGGGCTATATGTTCTGTCAGATGATATGATGTTGGAGGTAACAGGGTAGGAGAAACTTCACTGTGAATATTATAGCATTTTCCAGTGGGAGAATCACATTCAGGTTCCGGGGATTCTGAAGGAAGGACATATATCTGCACAGGGAATTATTCAGATAAATTCTCCATCTAAATTTGGTTTAAAAAAATGGGAGCAAGAGCAACAAACAAACAAACAAACAAAAACCAACCAAACAAACAAAAAAACCGGGAGCCACAAAGTGAAAATTACCAGAAATGACAGAAACAAGAAACATCATGCCCACAGTAGTCCAAATTATTCAGGAGATGGTTTAACCATTCCTGGTGCATATTAATCAGAGGGACCTGGTTTATTTAGAGAGACCAAACATTGAGCACATAGTAGGTGTTTAAAAAATAAAAGCTATTGAATTAATAACTGTCTTAGTTGAGCAGGCATTTTTTGGCTGCCTAACGTCAGAAAATTCTTTTCATAGTGCAATAGGAGAATGGCTTTGTCTCCAAAAAGAAAGATTTTTACTTTCTCCACCCCAGGCAACTAGAACAGGGTTTCCCAGCATCTTTCCCACACTGTGGTGCATGCATGTCAGCATTCTGGGTTAAATAGGATGAAGGTCAGAGCCCAGATGATGCTGCTTATTATGAACAAAGACCCCAGGTCCAGCTGTCCCTAAAATAGATACCTTATTGATGAGAATGTTCCACACTAGATCATGAGCAACTCACCAGTGTCAGATGCTTCAGCCCTAAACTTCAGGTCTTGAGGGAAGGATGCCTAGGTGCAGGGTCAATTAGATATCATTGCCACTCCTGAGTAGTAGTAGTAGATGCAAAGTGCAGCAATGTGTCTTTTACTTTGGAGGGACGATGCCAAGCATGCCCTGGACCACTAGATGTCTAAAAACTTCACTGAAATGATAGATCCCTGAATCTTTGTAGGATTGATCTCCTCTCCTCTCTGGAGCACACATGTCTTAAAGGTCTCCAGCCCACTAGCCACTGCTTGTTCATCGTATCCAACCAACATGATAAGATTGATGTAATGGACCAGTGCCCCGTCTCTCAGGTTATATTAGAACAGAGGCCAGGAGAATTAACATAGTCCTGAGAAAATGAATATTATTATCTGTCCCATGTGAATGCAAATTGTTTCTGATTCTCTTTTTAAGTTGAAATGAAAAAGATTGCATTCACGAAATTGATGGTGGCATGCCATATTCCTGAGGTCTTATTAGTCAGTTCTAGGAGGGATGCCACATCTGGCACAGCTGCTGCACTCAGGGCTGCTACTTATGAAGTCTACATTAGCATTCAGTCTCCAGGATCTATCAGCTCTCTGCAGGGTCTAGACTGATGAATTATATGGGACCACCACTTCTACAATTTTTTAATGTTTAATGGGGGGGTCTAACCCTCCACTTCCCCAGGACGTGATTGCTTTTGATTTACTATCTTGGCTGCGGTGAGGAACAGTTTCAGAGTCATCCTCTTCTTTTTCCTGCCATGATAGCCCTTACCTCAAACTCCAAGGAGCTAACGTGGGATTACTCCAATTGCCAAAACTTACTTATGAGCTTACTATGAGCCAGATGTTAGACAGAAGTTCATTTATTACCTGTCTCCTGTAGGCAGGGCTGGCTACACAATTTGCAGACCCAGTGAAAATGAAAATGCAGGGCCCCTTGTTCAAAGAGCAGAAAAAAAAGTGCCATTCATGGTACATATAAAGGTTTTCCTTTCTTCTGTGTGTTGTCTCTCAATTTGTCATGGTGTTTTTCTTTGATATTTAATGTAAGTAAATAAAAATTTGAAATGATTAGCATTAATTTTACCATTCATCATGCCAGCTTTCAATGCAAATATCAGGGTATTCAACTTGTAGACAGAATCACCAAAATTACTCATTTGTATTTCATAGCTTATCCCTAAGGGTGCTTCACGATGGCCACAAGAGGCAAATATAAGCCAGACTCAGGAAGGTTAGAAGGAGAGAAAAAGGATCCCCCCCAGACATGGAGCCAGACGATACAGGTTTTGCGGGTATGGAGATCCTTGCAGTTGAGTGCAAGCCATTCTTGAAAGCAGGACGCACACTGCCTCACTCTAGCCTGATGGCGCAGGGTTCCCCCTCTTGCCAGCCACTGGATTGATGCACCACGTCCTGATAAGCGGCAGGGTGTGAGGAGGTTGAATTGGTGTCTTAACTTCTCAAGGCCTGCCACCCCAGCTCATGGCAGAGAAGCAACCCCCAAGGATCTTTAAACCTTTGCCCCAGGACATGGTTGGTACCAAGATCAGGGGTGAGGAAGAGGCCTTCCTCTGTCAAGACACACCTCTGGCCTGTCACCCACCAGGTATACTATGGTACGTCCAGCCCAAGACAGCGACAGCTGCTTCCATACCCTGCCCTGAGATGCTATGTGATGCTGAGAGCTGACCTTTCCTCTGCCCACGTTCAGTTCTCTTTCAGGTTGGAGGACAGCAGTGATTGCAGGACATGGAAGGGAAGGCTGGGTGGGCCCTGGAGGGCAAGCAAGCAGGGAAGCAGGTGGCAGAGGACTTGTCCTGAGGAGGCAGTGGCAAGTGGGGGTCGTGCTGGGGTCCACAGTCCCATTGGCCTTCACTTAACGAAACAAATTCAAAGTTAAATTATTAAGAGTTTCAAGGCAGCAATCGTAGAGCATTAACCCTGTGTGCAGGCCCTTCTGAGTATGAATTTATATGGCTACACTGGTCACATGGCCAGTGCAAGAATCTGGCCCCACCCACAGGCCCCCACTCTAACAGAGAGACTGTGATGACACTTTAGACCTCTGGATATTGATATTAACTCAGACCCTGTAACCAATAATCCACCCAATCCTGATATTCCCCCTTTCCCCAGAATAGTCACCCAGGTAAATGGTCATAGGTCCATTTAGGAAGCAACTGGGGAGAGCATCACAGTATGTGCTTGTCATGGTGCTACAGGGTGCTTCCTCCGAGGGACCCAGCCACTTCTGCGCCAATGAGTTCTGGATCTGAAAATTGGCTCAGTTATGGAACTGAACAAGGCTCATGGCTTTTTATGAGGGTGACAGCCCTCAGCCTCCTGCCCCTCCATGTTTGCTTTTCTTGGTAATAGATATTAAGCATCATCCTTGCTGACTCTTCATCTGTTTTCCCCTATGGACATCACATGCTATTAACCATCTCCTCAGCTCCCTGTAGGTCCATCCCCCTTGGTTACCTCTCTGACCTTGTTAGTCATCGCAGTAATTGTGGTGTCCTGGCTTCTGGTGGTTAAGCACCACCACCGGACCTCCATTATTTGGGTGGGTGGGACATCATCCCCTGGGGCTATTAAAGAGCCCGTCTCTGTGATGGCCTCTCGGCAATTATCTCTGGTCTGCAGAGAAGGCCACCTCTGAACTTAGCAATGCTGTGCTCCTCTCACCAATGCACTCCTGCTGGCCTTGGGGAATAGCGTGTCTTCAGGTGGAGCTTCTGGCCTTATATATTGTGGTAATTCCAGCGTGCCTCATCTCTAAGCCCCTCTACTCCTTCCTCTACCATTTGCCAGGACGCTTCTGGCAGTTCCACTTCCCTGAGAGTTGACCATCATTTTTCCAGGCTTCTCAACAGCCATTCCTAGGATGAGTTTGCCTCATCCTTGTGTCCTTCCTGGAACGTTAAGTCCCATGTCCCCAGAATGGGCCCCCAAGTCAATGAATTCTTGCTTATCCAGTCTTGCTTTCTGGCTTCCTTGATCAAGCATCCTCAAAATCCAATCTCAGGGGTAGTCCCTTGGCTCCCGTTGCAACCTTTTAAGTGTGTGGTCTCTTTCCTCTCTTACAAGACCCAGCATACCTCCAGCTGAGTTATGTGGAGATTTAACCCTAGATATTGGCTTGGAAGTCAGCAGAGTCAACATCTTCAGGGGGACCCATCCAGATGTCCCTGTCCCATATTTCAGGGTCCCAGGTTTTCACACCAGGACTCTGTCCTTCAAGTAACAGATCTTCCTTGACTAAGCATTCAAACATCTCTGGAGCTCTGCAGTTCTCACAGTTAGGGCTTCAGCATGCCCTTTGATTGGAGTTGCCCTTCAGTCACAGGTGATAAGGGCCTCTGTGCAGGCTGCCATAGAGGCCTGATGACTCTCATACTTGGGCACTAATTGCTTGTTAAATACTCTCACTCTCTCATTATCTTTCTTTTGGGTGTTAATACAACTTAGGAGTAACCAGCCAACTCCCTAGTCTTTTAGGTCTTGTGCTCCCTTGTTTTTCAAATGTTTACATCACTGAACCTGCCACAGCGTTTCCCTCCACCAGTACGTTTTTTCAGGTCACCACTGATGAAATCTTTTTAGTGAGACCACCACTTGATTCCAGGCACCATCTGTGCCTCACCTAGCAACAATGCCTCTGTCCCCTTCTCCTGCCATGTGGGGGATGAGCCCATCTCAACTCCCAATTTTACTGTCTGTTTCTTCAGAGCACTCTCAGTGTTCTGGGTCCTCTGAGAAGGGTACACAAAGTGGATTTATTTATTTATCTATTTAGCATCTTTATTGGAGTATAATTGCTTTTCAATGTGTTAGTTTCTGCTGTATAACAAAGTGAACCAGCTATACATATACCTGTATCCCCGTATCTCCTCCCTCTTGCATCTCCTTCCCACCCTCCCTATCCCACCCCTCTAGGTGGTCACAAAGCACCGAGCTGATCTCCCTGTGTTATGCGGCTGCTTCCCACTAGCTATCTATTTTACATTTGGTAGTGTATATATGTTAATGCTACTCTCTCACTTCGTTGCAGCTTACCCTTCCCTCTCCCCGTGTCCTCAAGTCCATTCTCTACAACTACGTCTTTATTCCTGTCCTGCCCCTAGTTTCCTCAGAATTAGAGTTTTCACATTTTCTGGATATACACCAAGGAGTGGGATTGCTGGATCATATAGTAGTTCTATTTTTAGTTTTTTAAGGAACCTCCATACTGTTCTCCATAGTGGCTGTATCAATTTACATACCCACCAACAGTGCAAAGGGTTCTCTTTTCTCTACACCCTCTCCAGCATTTATTGTTTGTAGATTTTTTGATGATGGCCATTGTGACTGGTGTGATGTGATACCTCATTGTAGTTTTGATTTGCATTTCTCTAATGATTAGTGATGTTGAGCATCCTTTCATGTGTTTGTTTACAATCTGTATATCTTCTTTAGAGAAATGTCTATTTAGGTTTTCTGCCCATTTTTGGATTGGGTTGTTTGTTTTTTGGATATTGAGCTGCATGAGCTGCTTGTATATTTTGGAAATTAATCCTTTGTTCTTTGCTTTGTTTGCAAATATTTTCTCTCATTCTGTGGGTTGTCTTTTCATCTTGTTTATGTTTTCCTTTGCTGTGCAAAAGCTTTTAAGTTTCATTAGGTCCCATTTGTTTATTTTTGTTTTTATTTCCATTTCTCTAGGAGGTGGGTCAAAAAGGATCTTGCTGTGATTTATGTCATAGAGTGTTCCGCCTATGTTTTCCTCTAAGAGTTTTATAGTGTCTGGTCTTACATTTAGGTCTTTAATCCATTTTGAGTTTATTTTTGTGCATGGTGTTAGGGAGTGTTCTAATTTCATTCTTTTACATGTAGCTGTTCAGTTTTAAATGTGTGACGATTTATTAGGTAAATTTAAATGTGTGAGAGAAAAACTCCTAGGGAAGGAACTGGGGGATCCTGGGAGGAAACTGTTAGACACTGATGCTGGTCTGACCCTAAATGAATGAGAGAAAATCAAGGAAGGAAAGTTGGGTGGAAGTGTCTTAGATGATAGGGCAGTCCCAAGGGAAGTTTGGCAAACTTGTTGGGAGTCCTGAGCCAATGGTACTCATCTGTCATCTCCTCACAACCAGCCTATCTTAGTATTCCTGGTGTGCGCAGTCATGGGCTGGGGGCAGCAGGTGGGAGCATGGCTCAGGTGTTAATGCAGTGATGGATTGCCGAGCCCAGAGGTGAGGGCTCTTAGGCTTCATGCAGTCAGTGATCTGAGAAGCCCATTTTCATGGCCGCCATAGTGGCAGACAATCAGAATGCTCTACATCAGTAGCTGTACTCAAAGTGTTTTAGAATCAAGCCTCATCCACACTTCCAAAGAGTGAAAAGTAAAGAGCCCACTAGATTCCTGTGTACTATTAATACAAAAGTGACCACTGCTTCCATAATATTTTAGCCAACTGCATATCTTTAAAATCATTAATTTTATCAATAAAAACCTATTTCTAACATCTGTTATGTTAATTAACAAAACTTTTGGCATTAAACGGAGTGAAATATAACTGAAATGTTGTCTCTGAAGTGCGACCTCTTAATTAAACACCTCTGACTAAATGCTGGCTAAATACCCCCAGAGTGTGTCTTCCTCCTTAGGGCAACAAGACATCCCAGGGTATAGAATAAAATAAACTAACATAGACTTACAGAGCTCACTGAATATACACTGAATCATGTTAAAGCAGATTGGAGATGATAATGATACTCATATCTGGCAGAAATAAGTAAGATGGAGGAAAAATAGCTAAAATCTTGGAAATATTAAACTAGTTCACATATAACCCTTAGAACCCCGGCATAAATGGTAGACATTATTATTATTTTTTTTATTACTCACCATATTACAACTTTATAGTTTTACGAAGCCTTAGATGCTGTGGAACAACCAGGATTTCCTCATTTCTCTTTGCCAGCTCATGAACAGAAGCAAGCAGAGAATGAAGATGGTAGTTTCCATGTTAGGAAAAGAGGGCTGAACCTTTTCACGTGCTTAACTTATCCAGGATGTGTACGGACAGGTAGCTGGATTAGGTGAGCACTGGAAGGGAAGGCTGCAGCCCTGACTCTGTGCATAGGTGTGTCATAGGTGGAGAGCTGGGGAAACACTGATCCTTTCAGGTGGAACTTCTGATTGATCAGCATCTATGTGTCAATATAACAATGAATATTTACACAGGGCTTTGCAATTTATAAAGCTTTTCCCCACAATACATTGTCTCATTTAATCCTCATAACCCTATAAGGCAAGTAGTACTTTTATCCCCATTTCCTAGGTAAAGAAATATGACTCAGTTGAAATGAGCTTGCTAAGGTGTACAGAGTCATTTACCATGAAGCCTGAATTGGCACCCCATTCTCCAGACTCCCAGAGCCACGTTCATCTCTCACATGCCAGCACTAGTAAATGCTGAGGATACAGCTATGATTAGGACACACTCTGTCCTCCCAAAGAGTCTTTTCTACAAGAATTCCTTGAGAATATTTGACCTGCTAGGAACTCTGAGAAGATAGAGAAAAATATACATTATGACCTTTCCCCTAGAAGAGTTTACACTCTAAAGGGTTTTGTGTTTTTGTTTTTACTTTTTGTTTTGGAATAATTTTAGATTTACAGAAAAGTTAAAAAGATGGTACAGATTCCCACGTACCCTTCACCCAGCTTCCCCTGATGTTACATCTTACATAACCAAGGTACGTTTGTCAACCCTCAGAAATTAACACTGGTCCATTAGTATTAACTAGACTATAGATGTGATTCAGATTTCTCTAGTTTTTCCTCCTATGTCCTTGTTTCTGTTCCAGGATCCAATCTACCATTCCAGGCTCCTTAGTCTCCTCCAACCTGTGACAGTTTCTCTGTCTTTCATAACCTTGATCTTGATACTGATCAAGGAAGACAAGATTTTGTGGAGTGATTTTCAGTTTGTTTGGTGTTTCTCTCAGGATTAGACTGAGGTTATGGATTTGAGGGAAGAATACACATAAATGATTTGCCACCTCATCATGTCCTGTCAATGGGTACCCCATATCAACATGACTCATCCCTGGTAATGCTAACCTAGAACACTTATATAAAGTGGTGTCTGCCAGGTTTCTCTACTGTAAAGCTGCTCTTTTTTTCCTCCTATACTCTAGTCACTAGAATTGAGTGAGTCACTAAGTCTAACCCACACTCAAGGGCAGGGAATTAAGTTCCACCTCTGGAGAGAGGAGTATCAAGGAATTTAGGACATATGTTAAAATCGCCACAGTATGAATACATATTTAGGGGAAAATAGTTTGAGGCTGTGCAAAATATCTTGTTTCTCCTTAAGGTTTCATCCATTCATTTTAGCCTTCATCAGTGGATCTTACCTGAGGCAATTATTACTGTGCTGTTCTCATGGTAATTTTCAATTTCCCTCATTTCTTTTATACTCATTATGGGAAATGGTCTGTAAAGAAGATTGATCCTTTCCCCCCAACTTATTTATTCAATTAATCATTTATCTATATCAATATGGATTCATGGGTATTTATTTTATTATTTGTGTTCAATACAATACAGTTTATTCTTTGGGTACAATTTAATACAATTTTTATTTTGTTTTTCAAATTGTTCTAGGCTTGGCCACTGGGAGCTCTTTTCAGGTTAGTTCATGGGTCCTTTTGACATTCCCCATCCTTTTTTGGCTTAGTTTTGAACACATTTTTTTTTTTTTTTTTTGCTAGTATATGATACTCTAGGCTCATCTTATGTTTCTCCAAGGAATCCTGATTTCTTTTATTGGAGAATGGTATTTAGAAATCAAGCCCTGGGCATTTAAGTTGAGTTTGTTGCTCTTGGAGTCTCATTGCTTCTGGGCCCTTTGAGTAGACAGAGCTAGGAAAATATGTATGTCTACTAACCTACATGTACATGCATCTCTTTCCAATGTATATATTCATTAAATTAAACGAGCGCTTATGCTGATGTCTCCAGCTCCAACCCAGCACCATGGGGTTCACTCTAGCACTCCACTTTTGCTTTTTTTTTTTTTTCTTTTCTTTCCCCAACACTGTGAAAGCTCAAAGGAATTTTGAAAGCTGGAAAGATATCCTACAATCTTGTGGTTGATGAACTGTCTCTGAGTGGAAGAAATAGAAGTAGAAGAAGAGACCGGAGGAGCCATATGTGGGGCTATAGGCAACTCTATTGTGTAGGACAGATTTACCCAAACTTCAGACTCTTTGGGGATGTTAAAGAGCATTCAGGGGAAAAAAAAATCCACATTTAATCAAAAGCATTTATGTTGAGGTTATCCTCTGGGTCTTGCTCCTCCATTCCATCACCAGAGCAGCCCCAGGTAAATAGCACAGTCTTTTTTCTAGGCTGTGGGTTAGAATCCTACCTGTACAACCCCCTTATTTTATAGGTGAGAGCACCTGAAGCTCAGAGAGGAGAGGATCTCACCCAAAGTCACACAGCAATTCAGCAGCAGAGCCAGCAGGAGAGCTCAGGTCTCCCAACTCCCTTTTTCCAGGCCAGTGCTCTTCTGAACAGCAGAACATGGCAGGAGTGGGAGATGTCTACTGTAGATGTGGAGCACAGACCTCGTTTAATTCTGACAAGTGTCTTCAGCTACCATGATAAAAATGGACACTCTCATTGAGTGCTTCTTCTGTGGTAGGCACTAAGTTAAGCATCAATATCTCCTTAAATATACTAACTTACAACACAGGTATTACTATTTCCATCTTGCAGATTAGCAAACTGAAAATGGAAAGAAGTTCATAAATTAGCCCAAGGTCATAGGCAGAGCTGGGATCCAAGCCTGGACCCATGAAGTAACCACCAACTCCTGACTCCCACACCAGCTTGTTGCTGAGCTGCGGAAGCTGCCTCCACCGTCCCGTAAGGAGTGGGTGTGTGTCTCCATCATTGCTGGGGATAAGCAGACACTGGCCTGGAAAAAGCTAATTGACAGTAGCCAGAGATGCCTTGCAAAGCTGCCACACAGAGGCAGGAAACGCGCTGGGAAGCTGTGCAAGCACTTCTGCCTGCTGCCCTCTCCTCTTTCTCCTCCTTATCAGCCTCGTCATCCTCCCCCTCCCCCTCTTTTCTCTCTCTCACTCACACACACACACACGACATCATACACACATACCCTCCCTTGCCACTGTGACTCTACCCCTGTCACTTGCCCAGAGCCAGCCATCTTCAGCTCTGCATCCTTAGCAGGTCATTGGCGAAAACCAGTCTTGGTGGTGCAGGGTTATGAACAGATTAAGGGCTTACGAGTCCAGAATATCTGGGTTCCAAGTCCACATCTGTCCTTTATGAACTGCCCCTCCAAGGGAGTTGTGTGTGACCTGGGCAAATTACACAACCTTTATAAGTGAGATAATAATACCTGACTTGTAATATTGGAGTCAACGGAAAACGGACCTTGAATTTCTCTGCTGCTTCATCTCCCGCCCTCCTGCCCTCAATCCAAGCCATTGACATTTTTGCTGGGATTATTGCAGGAGCCTCCTAACGGGCCTTCTCGTCCCCTCTCTTGTTCCCTTTCAGAACTGCCATGTGGTACCCAGGAATAATCTTTTAAAAACATAAATCTGATCATTAGAGCTCCTCCCCAAGGTTATCAACAAATAAATGCCAAGTGTTTCTCATTTCATTTAGAATTAAACCCCCATCCTCATCATGTAAGGGCCTTTGTGATCCTACCAAAAGGATAAGGGCCTACCTCTCCACTCACCACCCCTTCCCAGACTCCTCTGCAGGCCCACTCTCCCTTCTATCATTGCCTCCTAAGCAGAGGCTCTCTCCTGCCTCAGGGATCTCTCACCTGCTGTTCCAGCCTCCTGGGACCCCCCCTTTCCCCTCTTTTCACCCGGTTAACACCTACTTATCCTTTAAGTCTCAATTTGTCCTACTAAGAGAGGTCTTCCCTGAATGCTCTGTTTAAATCCAACCCCCTCTTTCATGGTCTCATGCTGCTCTTACTTCATAGTCCTTATCACAATTTATAATCGTGCATTTGATTATGTGATTCCTCTTTCAATGTCTCCTCCCATAGGTGGAGAGCAGGGTGTCTCTTTGTTCCTTTCTGTTTATCCTTGGGGTCAGTCGTGGTGCCTGGGACAAAGTAGATACTCAAGAAATATGTGGCGTGTAAAGCACACGTGGGCACACAGCGCAGCTTTTTTTTTTTTTTTTTTTTTTTTGCGGTCCGCGGGCCTCTCACTGTTGTGGCCTCTCCCGTTGCGGAGCACAGGCTCCGGACGCACAGGCTCAGCGGCCACGGATCACGGGCCCAGCCGCTCCACGGCATGTGGGATCTTCCCGGACCGGGGCACGAACCTGTGTCCCCTGCTTCGGCAGGCGGACTCTCAACCAGTGTGCCACCAGGGAAGCCCTCACAGTGCAGCTTTAATAGATCTTTGTAGCTGTGGTCCCCCTCTTCCGTGGCCTGGTGGATACACCAGATCACAGCTCTTAGCAGTGGGCCCAGTCCCTCCTTCATCTCAGTTCCCCAGCCCTGTGGGGCTGGCTGGGTGAGAAGCCCCCCCTGAGCGCAGGAGCTGCCTGTCGGGAGTGGGGCGGGGCCACTGGGGAGCAGGCCCCCATCAGGCTCCAACCCTTCCTGTTCTTTCTTCCCCACTGCAGAGAGCAGTCCCGCCCCTGCCAATGCCAACTGAGCTGGGGCTTGTTTGGTTGTACATGCTGCTAGGCAACTGGCCTGTTTTTGCTTATTTACCTCCCCTGGGCCGTTTCACAACACTCTGTAATAGGCTCTGCTCGCTCTGCTGCACATCTGGTTTGCGTTAGCCTGTCAGAGCCCCCTCTGCCCAGAGAGCTAGTACTTGCCCGAAGTCACGGAGAGGGACCCCATGCTCCAGCTGCCCAGCCTCCATGGTGTGGGACCAGCCAGCCTCAACCTTCACTCGCCCAGCCTTGCCTCCCCTCTCTGCCCTGAACTGCCTACTCCTTGTTTTCAGCAGTGTACACATTTCAAAGCCTGAAGGTGGCGGCCCTTTGAAAAGGAAAGGAATGATGGGACTTCAAGGAATACTAGAGTAGGAAATAAGTTTAGAGAGAATGAAGTCTGAGCCCCCATATGGCTACTACTCTCCTCTCACCCACAGAGAGGGGAACTGACTTACCCAAGGGGACACAGACGGGGCAGATCCAAGACCAAGTTCCTTGGCATCTCCTCTTTCATCCTGGAGCCCTCCCACCAAGAAGACCACCTTGGGGATAGAGGGGGTTAGATTGGATGTTATTAGGTTTGAAGGAAATAGTAGGTTTACCCCTCTCCCCATCAAACTCAATAATTTCTGGAGGGGTTTCTGTAAAGGGGCTAAAAGAGAGTTGGACGTTTGGTAGATGTCTCTTTAGAGAGAGAAAGTTTCTGATTTCTTTATCTACCTGCAGAGGACGTATTAGCCAAAGCAGGGCAGGGGCAGGGGCAGGTGAATGAAGTAAGGTTGTTTGGGAACAAACATAGGGCACCTCTCCCTGTGCCTTCCTTCCCACTGTTCTAGCAAACACATCACACTCAGAGTAAAACCCAAGATTCTGACATGGCTTACAAGGCTCTGCACGACCTGGCCCTGTTATCTCTCCGACTTCACCCTCCCCTCCCCTTACCTTGTACATTCAACCCCAGGGATTTGTGCCAAGAAAAAGCAAGAAGGCTTCCTCGGGGTGGAAGCAGCCAGCCACTGGGCAGAGCTAGATGAGCAGAGCAAGGACTGCGTTTCTCTCCTTTTTCTGTAAGCCAGGCCCCTCTGGGCAGAGAACAAAATGCCCAGACAAAACACACACACTGTTTTATTTTTCTCCACAGCACTTACCTGCTCCTGACATATGGTTACATTTCTCATTTACTGTCAGTCTTTTCCTACTAGAATGTGAGCTCCTTGCAGGCAGGATCTTTGTTCTGTTCATTGTTATGTCTTTGTACCTAGAACAGTTTTACATGAAGACTGGGCTCAATAACGATTTGTTTGAATAAATGAATGAATGAATGAATGAATGGATGAATCAGTCTGTTTTTCCTCCTCGCTTGTTCACATGGTGATATTTCCTTACACCTACTTTTCCCCTACAAAATGAAATGCTGTCTGAGGGCCCCTGCTTTCTCTCCCCAGCTCACTGGGATGCTCCCACCTCTGAGCTTTTGGACCACATGCTTTTCCTCTGCCTGGAATGCCCCTCCTGGTCCAATGGATGGAATGTCCCTCTCCAGGTGGGGTTTGACCTGGTAACTTTTAATGCTGGGATGAACCTCTTGGCCGTTTCTGGCTACCTCTCTGTGGTTTGCTATCATGGTGATTATTACTTGTTAGGCTGTTCCACATTGATTAATCAATGAGGAATAAGGGGACCAGATAACCAGCTGTGTAGCAACTGAGCAGCAGTCCATGGCCTCTGCCCTCTAAGGTTTTCTACTGATTCTTCTTCAGGTTTACTCGTCAGTTGTTGACCTTCGAAATTAAATCATTTTGCTTCTTTCTTTAAAACTGTCCAAATAGCTTCCTGTTACACTTAGGATAAGAACCCAATGCTTTACCTTGGCCCCAAAGGCCACAATCTAGCCCCTGCTGACCTCTCCAATTTCGGTTCATATCAACCCCTAATTCCCCTTTTCTCACTGTGCCTCAGCCACATTATTCCTCTTTCTGTTCTTTGAATAAGTAAATTCATTCGAATTTCAGGGCTTTTGAACCAACTGTCGCCTCTCTTTGGAATACTCTTCCCTCAGATCTTCACATGGCTGATTCCTCCAGCCATTCAGATCCTGATTTAAACAGCACACCTTCAGAGAAGACTTCTCTGACCATTCGATTTAGAATAACATGACTCCTCCCCTTATACACACATACTTTCTCATATTATTGTGTTTTAGGTTCTTCCCTAACATGTACCATGAGATTTTCTATTTATTTGTTTATTGTCTGTCTTCCCCCAATTAGAATGAAACTATAAGGGCAGAAACCACTGTGACCCCAACACCTAGAACAGGGCCTGACATATAATAGACACTCAAAATGTTTCTTGAATGAGTGAATGAATGAGTCAATGGTAGCCTGAACATGGACTGAGAGTCAGCAGTCCTGTGTTCAACTCTAACCCGGCTACCTTCAAGCTATGTGACTTTGAACATGTCATGTATCTGCCCTGGGCCTCCATCTCCACATCTGTAAAATGAGTTCTGATTTCATGATCCTTAAAGTTCTTTTCAACTTCCAGATACTCTGATCCTATCAATCTTTTCATATTGTTGAACATGAGAAAGCTGTCAAAGATGGTGTTGAGAGCAATGACCCAAATAAAGTTGATGAATTATTTCTTTAATCTCATGCAATGTCCCAGATTACATTAGTTATGTATGATTTGTACTTAAGCTACATATCCAAAAAGGATCTGTGTGGCTTAGG
The DNA here is from genome assembly GCF_000442215.2 of Lipotes vexillifer. Classification (NCBI taxonomy): domain Eukaryota; kingdom Metazoa; phylum Chordata; class Mammalia; order Artiodactyla; family Lipotidae; genus Lipotes; species Lipotes vexillifer. The sequence goes on along the minus strand of NW_006789324.1, from coordinate 2,709,410 downwards.
TTTCAGACCCACTTTTCCAAACATACCCTTACCTGTTTCATTTTTACAGGGAGAATAAATGCTCCCATCTGGATTGCTATATTTTACAATGGGTCCTTCTGATTGCACATGATAGAAGCTGAACTGAATTCAACTATAACATGAGATCCAAGGAAAGCTGAGTAACTAAGGTGCTGGGAGGAGAGCAAGAGAGCATGGCCTCAGAGGCTGCTGGAACCAAGGACTGAAATCCCACTACTGCTCCCTCCAACGTTTTCTCTGCAGCTATCAGTGTATTGGTTGCATCCTCCTCTGTCGAGGTAGCCTAGCTCTTTCCGCGTACTCCCAGCACAGCATTGACCACACTTTGCCATAACTGATTTGTTTTCTCACTTAGTTTCAGTCTCTTCAAGTACAATAAAGTTCACTGAGGGAAAGGATCTTATCCATTTGTTAATCCCTTGCCCCCAACACAGTGCCTGGAGCATAGAAGGTATTCAAGGTATGCTAATTAGTTAAATGAATGGTAGAAAACAGAGCCACCAACTATTCCAGAGTTTAATACTGAACAATTTCAGTTACTGGAGAAAGGCTAGCAAAAGTCTTTAGGACTCTACGCAGACAAGAAAAAAAAAAATCTCAGAGAAGAAACTGTTCTGTCCAACTAGGCCGTACGCTTAGCCTTGGCAAACAGCAGCGGCCATTGAACGTGATGGTGTCTCAGCGTCTGTGTGAACTGGGGGAGGAGACGCTATTAGAAAAGGACCATGGGAGGACATCCCACAGGTGCCAACGCACTCACGAAATTCTTGTAGAGATCAAATGAGACATTGCAGGAGAAGGTGCTTTCAAAAGCTATTATGGGGCTTCCCTGGTGGCGTAGTGGTTGAGAGTCCGCCTGCCGATGCGGGGGACACGGGTTCGTGCCCCGGTCCGGGAAGATCCCACGTGCCGCGGAGCGGCTGGGCCCGTGAGCCATGGCCGCTGGGCCTGCGCATCCGGAGCCTGGGCTCCGCGACGGGAGAGGCCACAACAGTGAGAGGCCCGCGTACCACAAAACAAAAAACAAAAAACAAAAAACAAAAAAAAACAAAAGATATTACAAATTTGCCATTTTATAGGTCAAAATTGGTCAAATATTGTCAACTGTGTATGTTTCAACTTACTATAAAATTGTTAAAAGAATTCCATGGATGTAAGATATAATTAAGTTGATTGTATGTCAGCACAATAAGAAGGGATGTTACATTTTCAAGATGAAAGGTTAAATTAATTCCTTTTTGAAATGTTGGTAGCTTAATAATCTACTCTGTGTTAGCTTTACAAGGAACAGTGCTAAGTGCCTTACATAGATATCTCATTATTTCTTCCAACACTTCCATGAGGTAGATCCTATAATTATCCCCATTCTGCAGAGAAGGAAATTGAGATTCAGTGAGGTTAAGCTATATGCTCCAGATAACACAGCTCAAAAAGTGGCAGAACCAGATCTGAACCTATGTTTCTGAGATCCAGTGCTATTTATTATACTACATTAGGGAAAGGGTTGGAGGTCCAGCTCATCCACAAAAGCTAATCCATTGCTACTAGGATGAATGACTCTTTCTGTTACCTGTGAATTCACAGACTTGGGTATATCCCACTTCTAAGTCATCTGCATTGTATTATAACTAGTAGTTGAGTGTATCTGCCACCCAAGACCAGACTGATGTCCTTCAGGTGCCATCTTTTTCACCTTTGCACTCAAAATAAACCTTATATTCTACCTAGCATGTGAAAGGCACTCTCCAAAGGTTTACTGAAGTGAATGGGGTAAGCAGACAAAGATGGTTTGGTATCTGCAAAGAGTATTGTATTTGTCTGCATGTTTGCGGTGGTGAAGGGGTTGGAACAGTAAGAGCAGGGCTAATTATAAAAACAGCTCCTTGTGTTAAGAGCCTATTATGTTTCAGAAAGTTATGTCCATTATCTCTAGTTTTCATATTACCTTGCAAGGTAAATGGTGGTATCTCCAGGTCTTACCTCTTGAGAGCAGCAGAATGTATTATTTCCAAAGACTGTAAACATTTCTGTGATATTAAAGCTGGGCCATGAAAATATATTTACTCCAACTAGGGTCACACAGAGCTTTTAACCAAAAGACTATCCTCAGCCAGAATTTCACAGAATTCCATTCTGGGCGGGCCCCCAATTTCTCCTAAATGCAAACCCCACCCACACTCCAGAGCCCTACAACTCTGTCAAGCAAATGTTTGATTTGATTTTGTATGGGAACTTGATTCTGAGCCATGGAATTTCAGAGCTGTGCCTGAAAGTCTGGAATTTCAATATTAGCCTTTCCGACCTGGATAGCTTTGATCTCCCAAGTTTACCCTCACAAGCATTGATAACATGGCTCAAATCACAAGCAGATCTGCAGCCCATGGCTCTAAGTGTGTGCATGTATACATAGATCTCTGTTGAGATCAAAATGGATTTAGATTACACAGGGCTTATCTGATGCGGGGTGGTGGTGGGGGAACCCTGCATATGGGGCAGAGAGACAGAGCTCACTTTCATGCAGCCAATCACGCTGGCTTCATCCTACAGGACAGAAATCAAGAGTGAACCACAGCTGAACTCTGGCAAGATCAGGCTCTTGCAATATGGCCCGACCCTCCTTAATTTCTTAGAGTCTGTTTTCTCACTGGGGAATGGCCACTGTAGTTAGCCACCATTTGCAAAGCATCTATCTTATATCAGGCACCTTAAGTGTTTATATAATATTAATAATAATATGTTAAACTTATACATGCTAGTCACTTCCTTGCTTAAATGCCTTCATGGCTCCTCAGTGCTGCAGAATAGAGTCCCCTGCTTTATCTCCCCATGACCCAGTCCTTGCCTCTCTCTCTAATCCTATTTCCTACCACTCCATCTCTCATTCCCAATGCCTTTGATATACCAAAGTATTCCAAGCCTTCCGGACAATGTGACTGCACGTCCCTTCCCTCGACGGGATGTCCTTTCCAGCTCTGCTTTCCAGTAAACACCTGCACCTCCTTCCCATCTGTGCAGAATACCTTTTGTTTTCCCTCTTAGACCCATACTCCAGCTTTCCCCATTTGTTCTGTGCCCAGGAGGTTGATCTGTGCGGATGGCATCAGTGAGTTCTTGGCCAACTGGGAGTCTCAGAAGGAGACCAGAAGGAGAGAGGGAATGATTCCCTCCTTGCAAGGGCGCTGGAGCTGGCCGTGTCCCTCTCTGCTTCTCCTAAGGTGGTCCACTCTCCGGGACTCTCCCTCCCCTGTGGGAAAAGTTCAGCAGCCACTAAGCTGCTATACTCTCCCGTGTGATTCTTCTGCATCTACATCCTCGCAGATAATCCCTCCTCTAAATATAAACAAATTGATGGGCCATTGATACCCTGACTGGTATACACTGACCCAGCACAAACTCCAGGGAGTCCTTTGTAGGGACCTACCTGTTACATCACAGTGCCATTTGCTTCCCTGTCTGCCTACAAGATTGCTTCATTTCACCTTGTTTTACAGATATTCAAGCTGCCCACCCACACTTTGTGATCAACTACTACACCCTGGGCTGTGGCCTAGGCACTGCAGATTCAGAGGTTAATAGACGACCGTTCCTGGCTTTGAAGATCCCCCACTCTAGTGCAGGAGATAAGATGTAGGCCCTGTTTGTGGCTCTGAGCACAGGACCAGTCACCTGTCTGCTCGTGTTCAAATCCCAGCTCCACCACTGACTAGCCATGTGATCTGGGCACGTTTCTCTCTCTGAGCCTCAGTTTCCTTATCTGTAAGTGGAAATAACAGCAGCTGCCTCAGAGAGTGGTTGTAAGGATTAAAGTAGCACTTTGTAAGTGTTCATTATTATTTTTATTATAGCAGGTGCTTACTTAGTGTACATGAAATGATGACTGAAGTTATTCTCTCATTTGATCTCTATAACAACCCTTCCTCCACCCTTCCCCACTATATGCATTCCAAATAGAGAGCAAAGGAATGCCTTTTCCCATTTTAAAGATGGAGAAATTCGGAGTGAATGAATGAATAAATAAATGAATACATGAATATCTAACCCACTCAACCTGTTCTATGTCCCCCACCTCCTCCCAGTGGCCATAGCTGGGCTGTTTGTCTGGAAAGCTGGGAGTTCTGAGCCCTGGAGAAGTGATCCTTGCTTTCTCTCCAACTTTCCGGCTCCAGGGATGGTGCCAAGAGCTCCACGCGATTTGCTCTGTGTCTAACACAGTCTGGGGGCAGGTGCTTCTGGGCTTTGTAAACACTGGGCCTCTGGGCTCTGCCCCAGAAGCCCCCAGCTTCCCAGAACCGGCACCCCAGTTCCTGTTCAGCTGCTGCTCTTTCTGTAAGGCCTTTGCAAGCCTCACTGCCCCTTCTGGTAAGTGCAGGGGCCAGGAGGGAGGTTCCACTTTCACATTCGCTACCACACCCACAGGAGGGACATTTCTCAACGTGGAGGGGAAATTTCCTTTCTCTTTAGGCCTAACCTCAAGCTTGCTCCTTAACTCTTTTTTTTTTTTTTTTTTTTTTCAGGATGTACTTAATTTTCTGCTGAGGCTCAGGTCTCCCGACAATATAAACTTGACTCTACTCCAGAAATAAGGGAGAACCATTACACTGCCGAGCCCCTACTACAGGCCTGGCCTGCCCTGTGCTCAGGTGGGCTCTTCGTGCATCCTGATGTGCCCCTTCCCATGCCCCTATTTTACAGATTTGGGGACTGAGGTTCAGGGCAATGGAATGACTAGGGCTGGAATGTTCAAATGGGAAAACCTACCCCTTAGAGCTTTAGAAACACTTAGACATGGCCACAGAAAAGAAGTCCCCAAATGGAATTAATCTTGGCTGCTTCTGTACCACGTACTTAACTCTGTTCCTCTGCTTCCTGTAATCTAAACGTTTATTTGTGTCCATATCTGTCTCTCCTACTGGACTGCCCCTTCTCGACGGCAGAGAAGGTGACTCACTCGTGTTCTTTTCCCTGGCCCCAGCATATAGCGTGAGACAGGAAGGGACTGCTGCTCTGAGAAGTTAAAGCAAGCCAGTGGGCCTGGTGGTAGAGAATTAATGGAGGGGAAATGCAGGGTGGGCTGGAGTAAAAAAGAAAGGCCAGATCATGGAGGACCCTGTAGGCCATGGTGAGGTATCTGACTTTAATTCTAAGGGCAAAAGGAAGCCACTTAAGGATTTTGAGCAGGGCCTTTACATGTTACAACAAAGTAATCCGGCTGTAGTGTGGAGAATAGATTGGAAAGTAACAGATGACGAAGCTCAGTCAGGAGCTTGTCCCAGTAGACCAGGCAAGAGATAGGAAAGTCTCTCCAGGTCAGTGTTTCTCAGACTTGAGTGGGCATCAGAATCCCCTGGAAGACCTGTTAAAACACAACTTGCTAGCCCCACTCCCAGAGTTTCTGATTCAGTAGGTCTGGCGTGGGGCCTGAGAATTTGTATTTCTAGCAAGGTCCCAGGTGATGCAGTTGCTGCTGGTCCCAGAGGACCACTGGCTTTAGGGAAAGAGAGGAGAGAAAGGGTGAGCGAGACACAGTCTTATCCTCAAAGACCTTTCATTTTGTGGGAGCGCAGTGTGAATAGTGCAATTCTAGAGAAGTGGATGCATCTGCATTGTGACAGTCCAGGGAGGGACCTCTCCTCCAGCGTGGGGTGATGGAGAGGGTCAGAGGAAGCTTTCTGGAAGAGGGAACTCTTGAATTAAGTGATAATAGTTAAGTAGGAGTCAACCAGGTGAGGGGGCTCAGCAGGAGAGATAGGAAGGAGAAGGTGTTCAAGTCAGGGGCAGACCTTGAGCAAAAACAAGGAGGTGAGGAATAGCATGATGTGTTTGGGCAATTGATCAAGAGACTTCAGAATGAAGCTGGTATATCATGAAGGGCTTTGTATGCCCTACAAATTAAAGAGTTTGGACTTTATACTGTGGAGCAGAAGTTTGAAAACCTTTTCTGGGGGGGGAGGGGTGCATAATGCAACGTGGGAGATGTCACAGAGCCCTCTGAGAATCTGATCAAAGTTAATGTGCACACAAGCAGAATATGGTGTGCATTTCAGGGTGTTCAAAAATTTGCCGAAGCCTATCCATGAACTTAAAAAAAAAGAAATCTCTGCAGTGGATGATGGGTTTTAAGCAAATAGTTGTCTCAATTACATTTTAGTTTAGAAGGACCTCTCAGCGGCCATGTAAAGAATGGATTTGATCAGAGGTAACTGGGTAAAAAGTAATAAACGGCAGTGTGGGCGGGGACCAGTTTCACACCTATACATAAGTGTTAGGTTGGTAAGTGTCAAGATCAGACTTGCTTTTTAGCAAAGTCACTGCTCAATTCAAGAAGTGTTGCTTGAGAGCTGAGCTCAGAGGCTGTCTCTGCATGGCTTAAATCTAGGCTGATGGGTAATGTAAACCAGCAAGAAGGAGCCGTCTCCACCCTTACCCCACCTACTGGAATCTGCCGGTCATCAGTCAGCTGAGGCCCAGATACCCCAGGCCTTTGAGGGCCAGAAGCCAAGGACGTGAAGGAAGGCAGCCCTCTGATGAGCTGGGGAGAGGCCAAAAGGGCAAAGTGGGCTAATGAGTTTTTGGGAGGTGGCCAGAATATCATTCCTTCCAAAGGTTTTGCAATAGCCCTAGGAAGCACACAGAGCTAAGATGATTATCTCTGTTGGACAGATGGGACACCGAAGGCCAGAGAAGGTGAGAACTTTACAAAAGACACATAGCAAACATCAGGGCAAAAATGGAAGAGGAATCATCAACACCAGACTCTTGAGTCAGTGGCTTGCCTTAGGCTGACCCTGGTGCCAATTTTGCCATGGCTCTTCGTGGTGGCTCTATGATCCTGTAATTCTATGATTCTAGCAAAAAGGCTCTCCACCATTAGCTCAATTCCTTTACTTTCTTTTGATCTACATCTGCCTTTTCACCCAAGACCTTACCGTCAGCCACCTGTGAAGCTTGGAGCCAGCCATTTGTCCTCTCTGCCTTGAGTTTTCTCTTCACCTGTAAAACAAAAGGATGGCACTGAATGTCCACAAAGCCTTTGTCTTCTCTGAACTACAGTGGTTCTACAAAGGCTTCTGTGATCCAAAATTCTGCCCCAGCTTTGATGTGACAACAGGATGTTCACCAGCCCAACTCCTTTTATATACAGTTACCGAGGAATAATAATAAGAAGAATGATAATGATTAACATTTATTTCTTCCCATGGGCCAAGAACTGATCTAAGTACTTTTAAGTTTCAAAACAACTTTTTTTTTTTTTTTTCTGCCGTACGCAGGCCTCTCACTGTTGTGGCCTCTCCCGTTGCGGAGCACAGGCTCCGGACGCGCAGGCTCAGTGGCCATGGCTCACGGGCCCAGCCGCTCCGCGGCATGTGGGATCTTCCCGGACCGGGGCACGAACCCGTGCCCCCGGAATCGGCAGGCGGACTCTCAACCACTGCGCCACCAGGGAAGCCCCCAAAACAACTTTTTAAGGGAACTGCTATTATTGTTTCCATTTCATAAATGAGGAACCTAGAAACACACAGAGAGGTTACATTACTTAATATAAGGTCATACAGCTAACAATTTGTGGAACCAGGGTTCAAACCCAAGCAGTTGGCTCAGGGTCCATGCTCTTTTCCCCAGGAGCTGAAGAGTAGGGGGTTAAGGGTACAGGGAAGGTATGGGAACTACCAAGTGAAGCCTCAGTGACAGGAGGCTCACTACCCCTCAGTGGCATATTTTATCATCATCCCCATCTCCATAGCAAGTTGTGCTATGTCCTGCTACCTCCCACTCCCTGCAAGGGGACACTTGTAAGAAGTTATCTAGTGACTTGTGGAAGGAGTTGCCAGATTAAGCAAATAAAAATACAGGATACCTGGTTAAATTCGAATTTCTAATAAAAAGTAAATAATTTTTAAAGTATAAGTCTATCCCATGCAACATTTGGGATATACTTATACCAAAAACTTTTTCATTATTTATCTGAAATTCAAATTTAACTGGGCATCCTATATTTTATCTGGCAAACCTACTTCCAGTACAATAAAAATGAGGATAAGTGATGACACTTTCCCTCTAGAAGACTGAATGTGTATTATTATTCTTTTGCTCACTGGTCCGGAAGGTTGACGTGATGGGCTTGGCAGAGTCATTTTCAAGGGAATAGGGATGACCTCCTTCCTTATCTCAGTTGGGAAGTCCTGTGGGGCCTCCAAAATCACCCCTGAGGGAACCTGGAAGAGGCTTCTGAATTGAAGCGGAACTCGCCAGAATGATCTGGAACAGGGCTTGCTCACTGGCTGCCCACGTTCCTGTCTCAATTTCCAGTGCCCTGCTCACAACTTAGAAGGTGACATAAACGGAGATCTCCCTCCTTCTCTGCTCCCCAATAGATTCCCAGGGCCCTTTAGGACATTCGGGTCTTCAAACACTAATTACTGCTCCTCTCTGAACCTTAGTAATCTCTTCTGTGATAATTAGAGAAAAATTAAGAAAAGCACATATTAGATTCTCAAGTCAGAATGGGTCATTTCTTGGGTTTTCCTCATACTGAATATTATAGAGTCCTGGGAGAAGAATACCAAGGCCCAAGGATTTTCTGACCTTAACAACATGTTGTGAATTCCCAAAAACCCCCTAGGAAATGAGTTTTGAAATATAAATATGCGGGGTTACTCCATATCTGAGACAGCTGTGGTGAAGCTTGCTTTCTCATGGCTGGCATCCCAGACAGACCCCGGGCTTGACCGGACTCCTACCTCCTCATCACAACCTGACCCCTGGCTTCCCTCTT
>NW_006789324.1:2678425-2700606 GCF_000442215.2 Lipotes vexillifer | reverse complement strand
TCTTTCCCTCACCCTCACCACATCCCACCCGTGCCCTATGTGGAGTGGTTTCTATCAACAGAGCCTGTTTCAGCTCATTGGGAAACTGGCTGCTCACATGCTTTCAATCTGCTTTGTCTTCCCTGATTACTGAGATGTCCCAGACCAAATCACACTTAGATGAAATGCATTTGGGTGGGTGGACCCTGCCTGCCTCAGCAGAAATATTAGAGCAGCCGCCCAGAGCACAGCCGAGACTTACACAAAATGCAGATCAGCATCCCCAAAGCAAAGGGAATTTTGAAAAGTGTTTTGTATTAACGTTCTCGAATATATAAATTTATAGGCATTCTGATTAGACCCCAGGCAAATGTCATACTATTTCCTTAAAAGAATTAATTTAAAAAAGATTTAGAACAGAACAAAAACAAAACTTTCTTGGGTTTTATAGCACTATGGGCTGGATAGCAATTTATCTTCCTCCTTGCCCTACCTAAGGTACAGCACTTCTCACTGTGGGGCTGTGAAGAATGGGGTCCCAGCTTTTTTTCTGAATATTTTAAGCCTCTAAGCTGACGTTATTAGCCAGACGTGTCCTTGGCTTTGTCAGCTGGAGCCAGAATATCCTCATCATCATTACCTTCATTATCCCATGGCTGAGAGTCATTGATCGCTTATTTTGTGCCAGGAATTTTGCTAAATATTCTACATGATTTATGTCACTGAATTCCCTAATGACCTTCCATGAAAGGTACATTTTTTTCATTAAGATTTTATTTTCTTAGAGCAATTTAAGGTTCGCGGCAGAACTAAGGGACGGTACTGAGATGTCTTACATAACCCCCTGCCCCTACACATGTATAGCCTCCTCCATTATGAACATCCTCCACCAGAGCAGTATGTTTGTTTTAGTTGATGAACCTACATTGACACATCATAATTACCCCCAAATCCATAGTTTACCCTTGGTACTGTACATTCTATGGGTTTGGACAAATGTGTAATGACATATATCCATCATTGTAACATTATACATAGTACTTTCTCTGCCTTAAAAATCCTCTGTGCTCTACCTATTCGTCCTCCCCGCCCCCTCCCAGCTTCTGGCAACCACTAATCTTTTTACTGTCTCCATAGTTTTGCCTTTTCCAGAATGTCATATAGTTGGAATCATACAGTATATAGCCTTTTCAGATTGGCTTCAGTATTATGCATTTAAATTTCCTTTCATGGCTTGATGGTTCATTTATTTTTAGCACTGAATAATATTTCATTGTCTAGATGTACCACAGTTTATTTATCTATTCACCTTGGTTGCTTCCAAGTTTTGGCAATTATAAATAAAGCTGCTATAAACATCTTTTTACAGGCTTTTGTTTGGACATAAGTTTTCAACAACTATTATTGCTAAATGTATTTAGTTTTGTAAGAAACTGCCCAACTGTCTTCCAAAGTGGCTGTACTATTTTGCAGGTTCACCAGCAGTGAATGAGAGTTCCTGTTGTTCCACATCCTCATCAGCACTTGGTGTTGTCAGTGTTCAGGATTTGGGCCATTCTAATAGGTATGTAGTAGTATATCATTGCTTTAATTTGCATTTCCTTGTTGACATATGATGTGGAGCATCTTTTCATATGCTTATTTGCCATCTATATGTCTTCCTTGGTGAGGTATCTGTTAAGTTCTTAGCTAACTTTTTAATCAGGTTGTTTGTTTTCTTGTCATTGAATTTTAAGGTTTCTTTATATATTTTAGATAACAGTCCTTTATCAGATGTGTCCTCTACAAATATTTTCTCCTAGTTATGGCTTATCTTCTCCTTTTCTTGACATTGTCTTTCACAGAGCAGAAGTTTTTAATTTTAATGAAGTGCAGCTTAATGATTATTTCTTTCATGGTTCATATCTTTGGTATTATATCTAAAAGGACATTATCATACCCACATCTAGGTTTTTTTTCCTATGTTATCTTCTATGTTTTATACTTTTAAGTTTTACATATAGGTCTGTGATCCATTTTGAGTTAATTTTTGTGAAGGGCATACGGTCTATTTTTTTTTTTTTTTTTTTTTTTTTTTTTTTTTTTTGCATGTGTTCATCTAATTGGTCCAGCACCATTTGTATAAAAGACTAAATTTGCTCCATTGTATCACCTTTGTGCTTTTGTCAAAGATCAGTTGACTATATTTATGCGGGTCTATTTCTGGGCTCTCTACTCTGTCCACTGCTCTCTTTGTGTCTTCTTTCACCAGTACCACACTGTCTTGATTACTGTAGCTTTATATAATAAATCTTGAAGTTGGATAGTTTTAGTCCTGCAGCTTTGCTCTTCTCCTTCCATATTGTGTTGGCTATTTGGGGCCTTTTGTCTCTGCATATAAACTTTAGAATTAGTTTGACAATAGCCACAAAATAACTTGCTGGGATTTTGATCGAGATTAGATTGAATCTACAGATCAAGTCGTGACGAAGTTGACACATCAGTATTTTGTTAATACTGATTCTTCCTATGCATATATTTGGTTTTTCTTTAATATCTTTTATCAGAGATCTGTAGTTTTAATCACATAAATTTCATCCATATTTTGTTAGATTCATACCTAAGTATTTCATTTTTGGGGGTGCTAATGTAAATGGTATTGTATTTTTACTTTCAAATTCCATTTGTTCATTGCTGGTTGTGGGAAAGCAATTGATGTTTATATATTGACCTGTATCCTTCAACCTGGTAATAATCACTTATTAGTTCCAGGCGATTTTTGTTAATTCAGATTTTCTTAGATGATCACGTCATCTGCAGACAAACACAGTTTTATTTCTTCCTTCCCAGTCTGCATACCTGTTATTTTCTTTTGGTCTTAGTGCATTAGCTAGAACTTCCAGTACGATGTTGAAAGGAGTTGTGAGAGGGGTGTCCTTGTCTTGTACCTGACCTTAGTGTGAAAGCTTTGAGTTTCTCATCGTGTGTGATATTAGTGGGGTTTTCGTAGATATTCTTTATCAAGTCGAGCAAGTTCTTCTTTATTCATAGTTCACTAAGAGTGTTTATCATGAATGTTGTTGGATTTTGTCATATGCATTTTCTACATCTATTGATATGATCATATGATCAAGTGATTTTTCTTTTCTAGCTTGTTGATGTAATGGATTACATGAATTGATTTTCTAATGTTCAACCAGCCTTACTTACCTGGGATAAATCCCACTTGGTTGTGTGCATAAATCTTTTTATATATTGTTGGATTAATTTGCTAATATTTTGAAGATTTTTACATCTATGTTCATGAGAGATATTGGTCTGTAGGTTTCTTTTCTCATAATGTCTTTGTCTGTTTTTGGTATTGGGGTAATGCTAGCCTCACAGAGTAAGTTAGGAAGTATGCCTTTGGCTTTTATCCTCTGAAAGAGATTGCAGAGATTTAGTAAAGTTTCTATAAAATGTTTGGTAGAATTTACCACTGAACGCATCTGGGCCTGGTGCTTTCTGTTTTGGAAGGTTATTAATTATTGAATCAATTTTTTTAATAGACATTGGCCTGTTCAGGTTATCTATTTCTTCTTGTGTGAGTTTTGGCAAGTTGTGTCTTTCATGGAATTGGTTTATTTCGTCTAGGTTGTCGAATTTGTAGGTATAGCATTGTTCATAGTACTCCTTTATTTCCCTATAATAGCCATAGGATCTGTAGTGATGTCGAAGGATATACAATTTTTAATACCCATTTTATGGATGAGGAAACTGAGAGCTAACAAGATTGATAGCCCAGGGTCACAGAGCTAATCAAGGGGAAAGCTGGTGTTCTAACCCCAGACTGTACAACCCAAGGCTGCAACATTCAATCTCGGTGACCCTTGCTTCCCAGGGTTTGGTAACAAGGCAGTTCTGGGAACATTCTAGGTACTTGGTAACTATTTGGGCAAGGAGATTAAAGAGTCTCACTCATTTTTCAGGGTCCCCCTCAAAACTCTCCTGGATGTATATAGTAGATCCCTCCCTCCTCTTTGTACTTCCCTGGTCTATGAAGGCATTTATGAGAGTCTGAGCTCCTTTGAGGTGACAAGAGGACATAATGCAAAAAAGGAAAATACTCTGATGCCAGACAGAGCTGGGTTTAAATGATGGCTCAAAATTTAACCAACTCTATAGAGATGGGACCGAAAACTTCTCTAAATTTTTGTTTCCTCACCTATAAAATGGGTAAAATTTCACTTGCTTCACAGGATTGTTATAAGTGTTAACTAGAAAAATTTAGCCTGCATTCAGGCATCCAGTATTTTTTGAGCACCTGTATGTGCAGAGGCCATTAGGAACTTATTAATGCCCATCACTATCCTTTAAGGACAGAGATTTTATATTCCATTCTTTTCATCCCCATGACCCAGTAGAGAACCTAGAACAGAATGTGTGCTCATGAAATGGGGAGCATATGATGTTTACATAAATTAATAAATAAATACAATAAAAGTCAAAACTCATGACATGACATATTTACATAGCCCACCCAGTTTATCTCTGTGGCCTCATCTACCACCCCTCCCCTCCAGCTACACATGACTGACTGGTATTCAGCAAACAAGCCATGTCCTTCCATGTCTCAGCATCAAGCCAGTACTCAAATAATTCTCTGTCTTGAATGCTTGCCACACCCCTTTTGTCCACCTGGTGAGCTACTCAGTAGTATTAGTTTTACCTTATGGAAAATTCAGAATAAATCTTCTACTCTGCATGACAGCCTTTCAAATAGTTGAAGTCAGTCCTCATGACTCCCTTCCTTGTGCTATCCTTCCAGGTCATATTTTCTTCCTCCTTCCCAATAATTCTTGTAGGTGACGGTCTCTGAATCCCATACCATCTTGGGTCCTCCCTATTTTACCAGTTGCCTCTTAGTCATTCTTTCACTGGCTATTTATTGAGTGCCTACTAGGTGTAATATAGTGGTCCGCAACCTTTTTGGCACCAGGGACCAGTTTCATGGAAGACAATTTTTGCATGGACTGTGGCAGGGAGGGGGATGGTTTCAGGATGATTTAAGTGCATTACGTTTATTGTGCACTTTATTTCTATTATTATTACATTGTAATATATAATGAAATAATTATACAACTCACCATAATGCAGAATCAATGGGAGCCCTGAGCATGTTTTCATTTGCCACTCACTGATAGGGCTTTGATATGAGTCTGCAAGCAGTTGATTTATTATGGTCTCTGTGCAGTCAAACCTCTCTGCTGATGATAATCTGTATTTGCAGCCGCTCCCCAGCGCTGGCATCACCGCCTCAGCTCCACCTCAGATCATCAGGCATTAGAGTCTCATAAGGAGCGCGCAACCTAGATCCCTCACGTGCGCAATTCACAGTAGGGCTCGAGCTCCTACGAGACTCTAATGCCGCTGCTGATCTGACAAGAAGTGGAGCTCAGGCAGTAATGTGAGCGATGGGAAGCGGCTGTAAATACAGATGAAGCTTTGCTCGCTTGCTCGCTGCTCGCCTCCTGCTGTGCGGCCCTGTTCCTAACAGGCCACAGACCAGTACCAGTCCATGGCCCGGGGGTTGGGGACCCCTGATGTAAGATACAATAGATTTTGTCACAAGAATAAAAGTTTATGAGGCTTATATTCTCGTGAGAGGAGCTGGACAACAAACAAATAAAAATTGAATATATATGTTGGCTGTAGATGTGTCAGGAAGAAAAAGAAAATGAGCATGTGAGGAGAGGAGAAGGGAGAGTGTAAAGATTATGCATAGGGTGGTCAGGGAATACAGTCTTATTTAAGTCGGATGCTGAAGGAAATGAGGAAGAAACCATGTGGCTATCTGGGGGAGGTGTATCCAGATGGAGAGAAAAACAAGTACAAGTGCCCTCTGGCAAGAGTGTCTTGATGTGTTTGTGGCAGTTCCGGGAGGCCGACGTGATGGAGCACAGGGAGAGGGAGAAATCACAGTTAGAGGTGAGTTCCAAGAGGAACTGGAGGCAGATTACATAGGTCCTCTAGGACAGTGAGAAGAACCTCATTTTAAGTGAGATGGAAATTTAGCAGGGAGTTTATCTGAATCACTTTAAGACTTCTCTCTGGAGACTTTACAAAGTTCAGTTTTAGAGGAACAAACATGGAAGCAGAGAGACCTAGTTAGGGGCTATTGCAATAACCACAGCAGGAGATGATGGTTGCTGGAAACAAGATAGTTATGTTTCAAATGTGTATGATGCACTAGAATTCTGGATGTACTTTGAAAGCAGAGCCCACCGCATTTGTTAAAGGATCAAGCGTGGGGCAGAAGACAGTGTACCTCAGTCTCCTTCTCTATAAAATAGGGATAATATTTGTACCTCACAGTTGTTAAGTTTCACAGTGGATGCTCAAGAAACATGAATCTCCTCTCTCAGCAGCACATTGCTCCGATTGGCAGTGATCACAGGACCATTAATCATGGTAGATTATTCAGAGTCTGGGTGGGGAGGAGAGATGATGAATTTCAAGTACCTGTGGGACCCCCAAAGGGAGAAGTACCATTGGAAAGATGTAGTGCATGATTTAGGAGATAGTTCAGGGTAAAAGTTTGGGAGATGTCATTGTATGTAGCAGCTGAAACCACTGGGAAAAGTCAAGAATAGTGTCCTTTCCATTACCATAGTAATACTGTGTAATATTTATGGAACTAATATACACCTTAAAGAAGAAATCACAGCATCATTAAAAGCAGAATGAAAAATCTGGTATCATATGAAATGAGGGAATAATTGTTCCAGAATTTTGGAATAAGGGAAGCTAGGGAAACTGAGCTGACACATTGTATGAGCTTCTTGGAAATGTAGTACAAAGGGAACCGAGCATCTCCATGGTTGTTAGTGATCAAGGAAATGAAGAGAGTTTAGGCAACATGGATATAAATCAAGGAGGTGTGAGTCTTCATCCAGGCCTTCCCTTTACACTGTGTTATCAGCTTTTTAACATAAGCCATGGAATTGTTACCTGTTTGATTGACTGGTAGCACATCTGGTTGCTCAGATCTGGATTCTGTATCTATGGGCGTGCTGGCTTTGTGCAGATGTGTGGTCCACGGGAGCCCCCAGGGATGGTACCCACATGATAAATTCCATGCAACTATTTGCATGTTGCAAAGGCTAGTCTCCTCCCTCACTGGTTTACTGGTATCTCTCCATCTGCCCCAGGTACCTGGGAATCAACAGAACTGGGCTCTTTCCTGGCTCTGTCATCACCCAATGGCATCTGTGTGTTGAGATGATTGATCTGCTCTGCATACTTGCACAACCATGTGTGGTCTGATCCCACACTGTGTGAAGGTCACCAATACACTATGATCCCAGAAGAGGGGGGTCAGGATGAGCCAGAGGGGATGGGTGCCTGGAAATATTGTATAAGGATGGACTGAAAGAACTAGGGATTTTTTTTTTTTTTTGGCATGGGGAATAGGAGATTCAAGTAGGATGTATCTTCAAACGCTCTAAGGGCAACTATTTGGGTGAGAAATTGACTTGTTCCTCTTCCATACTGACTAATATATGGATGTGTCCAAGAGATATACTTTGGCTCATCATTATAAAAGATATTTCTAATAACATTTGCCATCTATCAGTGAAATGAACTGTCTTTGGAGGAGGATGACTGATGGAACCCTCTTAGTTTGGGTTCAAACATTGGATCTGAGATTGGACTAGATGAATAACACCTTTTTGCCTCCTCTCCCCGCCTTCCCATTATCTCCCCTTCCTGTGTCTGTGGTCCTCTGGCTTATCCTCAGAGGAACAAACCTACATGGACTTTTACTAAGCAGGAGTCAAACCTTAGGCCCCGTTGTGTGCAAGATGCAAACTGTCAATTTGACCCAAGATGTTCACAAACTTTTTTGAGTGATTAATAGGAAAGGCAAATACCTTTCATTCCTCAGGGCTACCAATGACCATGTGGTAAATGACTTCATCTGAGCACCGAATGGCACCCCACCCCCTGAGGATTACTTCTCCCCGGTTGACCCCAGGTCAAGGCTGATCCATTTTGCTTTGAGGGGAAGAATGTGAAGCATGTCCTCCGTGAAAGCCCAGAACAGATGTTATGTTTTCTTTCATGACTGCCTTTGCTAAGTGGCTTGCGAGCTGGGCACTTGGACATCAAGCCAGGCTTGGCCAGGGCAGCTAATCAAGAGATGTTCAGGTCCCTCAGACAAAGGGGGAAAGTCCAGTGGGTAAGATGGAGGAAGGTGAACTGTCCCCAAAATTGGGGGAGTATAAAGGAGTCCTAAAACCAAAAAGAACCTAACAGGCCAAATAGTTTGACCTCTTGATTTTACAGATGAAGAAACTGAAGGTCAGAGAGACAGGGAATTCCTGAAGTCATGCAGAAAATCAGACCCACCAGGACTAGGATTAGAGCGAGGTGAGTGAGGCACCTATGTGACCCTGCGTGACCCCTCCTGAAATTTTGCACCCTAGGTAACTCATTTGCTTCACCCTAGTCTCAGTCCTGAACCCTGTACCACCCAAGCTAGAGAACTCACCTGCCACACTCAAAGTCCCTTCGGAGAGGTTCTATCCATGGAAGGTGCCATGTTTTCTTGCATATGATCCTGCCCCAATTGGACCAAAGAAGGACCCCTGACCATAGGCAGCCAACATGCAGCCTGGCCAGCATTTTGGGCTAGTCTGGTGTGGGCAGCTGTCCCATGGGGCCTAAAGGGATTTAGCTGGACAATCAGATTTTCTCTGGGGAATTTGAATCAGCAATAAGATGACACAGTCTTTAGTGTTTGAGAGATAAGGTCAAGGGCATTCTTGCACCTCAGTTCTGTTACTTTCGTTGTTATATACTCATTCCTGTGATGTTCATCCTGGGAAGGGAGAGAGGGATGACCAGTCCTGTGCCTCTCCCAATTTCTGCCTGTTGCTAATGGGTACACTAATGTGTACCCATTACACATTAGTGTACATTAGTGTACACTAATGTGCCACTGTTCAGACTTCTCGCCACTGTGGAGACCACCTGCCTCCCATCATCCATTTATCAAACAATGAGTGAACAGCTCCTTTTCATTAGGCACAAAGGTGAATAACACTTGGTCCCTAATCTTAGGCGTTTACACCTTAGCAGGAGAAGCAGATGCAAAAGAGATAACTGTAGTACCATGTGATGAGTATAACGATGGAAAAAAGCCACATATCGTTGGGGCACCAGGAAAAGGTGCATAACCCATCTGGCAGAACCAGGAGTGAATGAAAGAAGACTTCCTGGAGGAGGTGTTGCCTGCACTGAGTTTTAAGCAATGAGCAGGATTTTGCCACGTGAAGAGTAGGGGAAAAGCGTTCTAGGCTTGATCAAAGTATAGAGCTAAGGACCGGCATATGTAGAAGACCTGCGAATATTTGGACAGTTGTATGAATTTCAAGTCAGGGCAGAGCAAGGAGGAGGATGCTGATCCTTGTAAGCCAGGCTAAGGAGCTTGGACTTCATACACCAGGTGAGCTCTCACACACTGGTAATCCAAGACTACACTCAGTGCCAGGACAACGGTACTTGGCCCATGGAGGATTTCACAGAATTCTGAGTTTGAATGCCTTTAGACAGCTATGCTTCAGTTCACCATAATCCCCACTGCTCCCCATTGCCTACCCATGGTCCTGGCACTTTTATTTCCTACTGCCATCTGTAGGCGCTGAGGACATGGTCCCTGCTCTGGATGGTGGAGACTCTGAAGAGTTTTTGGAGGCATGATCAGGCCTCTGTTTACAAAAGTTCCCTTGGATGAGGCAGAAGACGGATTTTATGGGCACTCTGGAGGCAGAGAAGTCGTTTGCAGGCCATTGCAATAATCCAGGCCAGACATCCCTGGTGGCGCAGTGGTTAGGAGCCCGCCTGCCAATTCAGGGGACATGGGTTCGAGCCCTGGTCCGGGAAGATCCCACAGGCCGTGGAGCAACTCAGCCTGTGCGCTCAGCTACTGAGCCTGTGCTCCAGAGCCCACAAGCCACAACTACTGAGCCGTGTGCCACAACTACTGAAGCCTGCGCACCTAGAGCCCGTGCTCCACAACAAGAGAAGCCACTGCGATGAGAAGTCCGCACACCACAACGAAGAGTAATCCCTGTTTGCTGCAACTAGAGAAAGCCCGCACACAGCAACAAAGACCCAACGTGGCCATAAATAAATAAATAAATAAATAAAATAAAAATTGTAAAAAATGAAAAAAAATCTGTAAAAAATTAATTAATTAAAAAAATAATAATCCAGGCAAAAGATGTCAAGGGCCTGGAAATATGCCAGAGGAGGGCTAGTAAGCACTGAGCGATGGCCCCTCCAGCCGCTCTTGTGCGTTTTGGAAGCCATGTGGGAGAGGGTGATGGACCTGGAGCCAGCAATTCTGTGTCCAGCACCACTTTACATGACAGAATGCTGTGAGTCCCTAACCTGCTGGGCGCCTCCTATGCCCCCAGGCTTAACATCCATCATCTCTGGCCAAGATCCCAACAATCCTGTGGAGCTATTCCCCCTCCCCAACCATTCTACGAAGCCTTAGAGAGGTTAGGCAGTCCCCACGAAGGGTCCTTGCTATGTGGTTGGTCAGGAATTCAGAACCAGGGTGAGGTGTCTGCAAAGCCGGGACTTGCTCTGCTCTATTCCCCTCACACATTGCCCAGTAGGTTTGTCTGGACATTGTCCAGAGCCCAGAGGCTATGACAGCAACATCTTTGGGAGTACCCAGCAGAGAATTAATGTGGACTTCGGGAGAGAGAAAAAGAACTGAGGGTAAACTATCCAAGAGGCCAAGCTGAAATATGTGTTCGAGTATGTGTATTTGGTTTGGCGAAGCCCTGCTACCTTTCTCTCAGAAACGAAGAAAAATTCTAAGTGCATTTACATGTTAGAACACAAATGCCAAAGCAAGGGTAAGTATTGTTGTTTGGGATCCACTGGCTACAAGAAGTCTGAAGGGGAAACCAGGCTGGAGAGGATCCTTCTGGAAGGGCCCCAGATGTCCTGGCCTGGGAGCTCCTGTACCCAGCTCTGCTCTTTCTTTTCTCCTTCATCAGCTTTGAGGAAGTTTTAGAAAACACTCCCATGGCCCTAAAAGTCCTACCCAGAGACTCAAGCACCCCTTCGAAGTCAGTTATTCTCAAACTATGGTCCTCAGACCAGCAGCAGCTCCATCACCTGGGAACTTATTAGACATGCAAATTCTCAGACCCCACACAAGCATACTGAATCAGAAAACAGGGTGTGGTACAGGGCCAGCACTCTGTTTAACCAAGTCCACTAGGGGGATTATGATGTGAGCCCAAGTTTGAGAACCCCTGCAGTAAGTGATAATGTGACAGTATGAATGTTTTATTGATGCTTTAATGAATCTCATTAAATGTCCTGGGCTTCGTCCAAATGAATAAAGACTTTCTGCCACATCACTTTGGGTCCAGCAGAATCCCAATGTGGCCAGTCAGAGAGTGGGCATGGGCAGGTAGACCAATGGTTGGTTCAAACTCAAATTCAAATTCCATGCTGGCTTGTTTTGTTTTGCTTTGATGTTGCTTGATCTGAACTCAGCTTCAGGGGCACCTCCTCGAGGAAGCCTTCCCAGATTTCCAGGCTAGGTTAGAGTCTCCTGTCATATTTTCCCAGAAGTCCCCAAGTTCCGGCTCATCTTCCTGGTGCTCATCCATCAGTCTGTGTCACAATCACCTGTTTAATAAATAGTCCTTTTCTTCCACTTCACTCCAAGTGCAGTGAGGGCAGAGCCTGTGGGTTTCCTGTTCATCCTTCCATTCCTGTGGTAGAGTAGAGGGATACACAGTAAATATGTGTTTAATTACTGGAACACCGAACTCACATATATGCCTTGTATAGTGGTTCCTTCAGGCTGGATTGTTTCTCCCCAGCTTCACCTGTGGCTTTCTCTATCTTCTCATTCCAACCTTACCTACCCAGTCACCATCATCAGACCACCCAACCCAACCCAACCCAGCTAGTCTCTACCATCCCTCTGCTTTGTCTTCAACAGAGCACTTAATCACTATTTGACAGTCTATTTAATTATTTTATGTTCTGACCCCCGAGTACCCACCCCCTGAGAATACAAGTTCCAAAGTCAGGGGTTGGTTTATCTAGCTCAGCTGTGTACCCTCTGCAGATCAGATTCCCTCAGTAAGTGATTTTCAAATGATGCATGACTTTTTACTGACTCATTTACTCACTCAGACATCTGCTATGTATGATCATGTATATATGGAGAAAGCTAAACCCAAGAGGAGAGCCAGTTGCCCAGGTCATACAGCTAGTGGGGAGCAGAACTGAGCTAGAATCTATGACTTCTGGCTTTCAAGCCCATCCTCTTTCTACCACATCACTTACCTCTTTGCTTGACTAAAAAGTTTGGTACTTTTCCTGGAAGTTGTGTGGAGCCATTGAATTCTTGAACTTCAAGGATGTAGCAGAATGGGTGCTGTTTTACTATATAAGGTAGGTCTCTCTCTCCTCCTCTTGCCAAATTGACTAGTCTTATTTCAAAGGCATCTGCTTTTCCATCTATGGGTCATGAAGTCACTGCCACACACCATAAATCCATCATGGACATTTTCTTGCAGCTGTGTTAATTGACAGCTCTGAATCACCAGTGCTGTGAAGATGCCAGAAGGGCTGGTGCCGTCAAACCGTATCAGCTGGAGACGGCCTTCGATTGCCGATGGCTGCATTAATGTACCTGTGCTGCGGCAGAGGTCCCTCCACCCTGCCTGGCGGCTGCAGAGACAAATCCAGAGGAAATGAAGGGGTGTCACTCCAGGAGGCAGCTGATTTATGTCAGAGGATTAAACCTGTCCCTCTATCAAGTTCAAGCTTTGCTCAATCAAGCCAGAACCCCATCATCTTTAGAGAAAGCCTCTGTGCTGGAACTTTGGACAAAGAGGGAGGGGATATGGGGATGTATGTATACGTATGGCTGATTCACTTTGTTATACAGCAGAAACTAACACACCATTGTAAAGCAATTATACTCCAATAAAGGTGTTAAAAAAAAAAAAAGAGTACCCACATTCATTGAAGTATCTTTGATAATGGCAAAAACAAGTAGGGAATTGTAGTATCAACTCTGGTACTTTCCACAGAAATATTATGCACCTACTAGAATCTGAGTTAAAAATAGGTAGACATAACTGAATTCTTATAATAAATTGGTTAGAAAATTAGGTTACAAAATGTAAAGTGCCGGATGAGCCTATTTTTTAGTAAAGACTAGATGGATTGACGGATGAATAAATAGAAGGATCATAGGTAGATATGGGGAAAAGTAGGTATATAGTTAGATGGACAGACAGATGGATAAGACAGACATAAAAGAAAGACTGGAAAGACCGACACCAGTATATTAACAGTGGTTATATATGGATGGGGGGATTAAGAGTAATTTTTTAAATTGCTAACCTTTGGTTCCTGATTATTAAAGAATAAATTTACATTGCTTTTGTCAACACATAGTTATCAATACCAACAATTCTAGTATTCAGAGTCAAGAGTTTATCTTTGACTTATGTTTCCTCTTTATTCTGAGTGGATGTTCGTATCTTCCATCCATCCATCCATCCATCCATCCATCCATCCATCCATCCATCCATTGAGGAGGCAGAATCTATGTGGACTTCAGGATGGCACTTAAACAATATCCCATATTATCTTCAGATCCATTTCATGTCTTTTCATGACTCTGGGTTGTGTTTGGTTTTTATTCCTTCTGTAGACCTGGGAGCCCCTGTCTACACGCTGCCTTGCCACCCCTTGTTTTCCTGGTCAGTTCCTTCCCATGCTCCATGGCCTTTTTCAGATCTCACCACCGCCCCTTCCCTTTGTTGGTGCTTTGCATCCTCTCCATGTACCACCTGGGTTCTCCCATTACACCTTACTCCCATTGTATCTTACTCTGTTTGGAACTTTCCAATCTGTATGGTTATTATCCATGTGCTTGCTGTCAGACTCTGTGCTCATTGATACTCCATCTCACTTCCACCTTCAGGACCTCATTGCCTAATAAAAGCTCTTCTGCTTCTCCTGCAAGTATGTTCCCATCAGCCTAAAAGGAAACTTGGCTTACAACCTTGATGCCATTCACTTAATCAACAGGCATTTACTAAACATCTACTATATGTCAATTACAGAGACTAACAAAGTACTCTCCCTCCAGAGGCTCACAGCCAGGTAGGGAAGGCAGACATGGGCACATGAAAAAGACAAAAAGCTTCTGTCAGGGGATGTCAATGTCCTATTACAGCCTAGACAGTGAATCTTCTTGGAGTTCAAGAGACTCCTGCCGGCTGTGTGGACAGGGAAAGACTCCACAGGGGAGTTAGGGTTAGAGTAGCGACTTCAGAGAAGAGAAAGATTCAGACAAACAAAGAGGATGGGGAGGGCATTTTGGGTGGAGGAGATAGTATGGCAAAGGTGCAGAGGTGGTGGGCTCCCGGTTTGTTCATGGGGCATACAGACTATGGGAATGGGAAGGCATCAGACTTAATGGGGGCCGCATCTAGCTGATATCATGTGGTTTTTCTGAGCCTCAATTCCCTCACCTGTAAACTGAATTTTATTTTACCTGCTTTATCTGCCTCACAGGGAAGTTGGGAGAGTTGAATAAAACCATTACATGGTGTGTGGAAGCCCTTGGTAAATTGTAAAGCAGTATGCTCATGGAAGTCAAAGAATAATGAAAGTCAACAATACAGCTAGAAAAAGGGAAATGCTGAAGTATGTTGGAAATATTTAAGACAGGATTTGGGGATAGACCTTCAAGATTCTGAATTTGTTTTTGTTTTTAGATCTCATGGTACTCCAGTATCACTTCTGTGAATCCTTCCTCACTGATCTAGCCCCTCCGCCCCAGTCTGTGTTAGGTGCCTACCCCGGTGTTCCTAATCCCACTTACTGGAAAAACAGCCTGTTAATTTCTGTTACTGCATCTGTCACCCCAATCAGGCTGGGAGTTCACTGATGGCAGATACCATTCCTTATTCATTTTATATCCTCAGTGCAGGGCACCTAGTGGGCAGCCAGAAGACGTGTGTTAGTGATGACTCTCCTAATGGCTACGATGCATGGAGCTCTTATCAGGTGGCAATCATTTTGCTAAGCACGTATCAAGGATTTTCTCAACCCCACAACAACCCTGTGAAGCAGGTCTTATTCCCATTTTACAGATAGAAACAGTGAGTATTGGGAAGCAAAATAACTCAGTTTCATTTGCCCAATCCATAAGCATTGGAGTCAGCATTTAAGCTGAGGCAGTTAAGCTTCAGAGTGCTACACCTTTCCTGTGAATTCATTGACTCACTCATTTCACCAATAATGATCATGTGTCTACCATGTGCCAGGAAACAGTCCAGGTAGGAATATGTCTGGAGGAAGTAATAAACAGGATCTCAGATCATCCCATAGTAGGTGAAAAATGTGAAACAGATGTGGGACCAAAGTACAGAGCATCCCAGAGGCGTGGACAACTTGGCTGTGGGGAGGGATGGAGGAGACCTCCCCTACAGGAGAAAGGGAGACAAGGGCATTCTGTCCAGGCAGAGGAAAGGTCGAGTGCAAGGACACGAAGGTGGGAAGCAGCAGGTCTGGTATGGCTGTTGCAGTATGTCTTCTTGACTAGACAGTGTGCTTCTTGAGGGTAGAAGCCATGTCTTGAACACCTCCATTTTCATAACCATGCACAGTGCCTGGAGCTAGGCACCCCAAAGCAGTGAAAGTTTGGTGAATGAATGATATTGGTTTGTACATTTTTAAAAGAAGAGCAAACTTCAAATTTCAGGAGGACATGGGAAGGCTGAAGGGGAAGATGACCCCAACTTGCAAGGGGAAGTCAAGGATGACCAGAAATTAGAGAATTCATAAGTTTACCAAGAACCTCTTTGCTTGGCTCAAAATATCCCCAGGTTCCCTCAAACTCACTCTCCTGCTAACAAAAAGCACAAACAATCCCTGGCTAGGGTACTGTGGCTTTCGCAAGTTGCTAGGATATCAATATATTTACCCACAACCACAGACCTACGGCGCAAGAACAGCCCACTGGTCCTCACGTGAGGCAAGATCATGAGGATTCAATCTACACGAGATCCTGAGAGGACTTTGAAATCAGCCAGGGAGTTGATAATTGCTCGGAGATACCACAGCTGAAGTTTTTCTCCAGGTTTTTCTGTAATAAGCTTTCTTGTTGTTGTTAAGTTGATTTGCTCTGGCTTCCTCTGGGGTTTCAAATTCAGTTGTGATTTGCACCTGCTTTTTTTGAACCTTCCAAAACTTATGAGGGGGAGAAAGGAGTCATATTGTTCCACTCCACAGGCCCTGGGCTTCCAACATGTGGCAGGTTAGGTCTAGAGGCTCTCGGGGGAAACAAGACATTTGGGTTTGGGGCCCTTTAGGTAAATGTGCAGGAAATGTGTTCTAGAGCAGGTTGAAATCCTGGTCTGAGTGCCAAACACAAGAAGACCACTGCTTCTGCAATGATTTCAGGGCAGGGGTGGGAAGGACAGTCTTTGTCAAACTGAGGGACACAGGGCTACTCAAGGCCTATACCAGGACCAAGCGCTTAGCTTTCACCTGCCTCAAAGGCAAACCAATTTGATCGCAGCCAGGGAAAGCAAAATGAACTCACTCCCTGATTTTCAAAACTCTTCCAAATTATTACATTCTCTAAACAAACAAAACAAAACAAGATTCTGCTATTTCAACTCTGTTCTTTTCTAAAAGAGCTGCAAACTTTTCTTGGCTTCACTGTCACCCAGTATTATTTGAGATCCTTTTCATGTAGACCCCTGAGCTACAAAGGCCAACGCTGGCTCCTGCCTATCATAGCTGGATGCTAATTCACAAACATGCCTCATGCCACATTCCCACAGAGACTGGGGGAAAGGATCTTCCCTTTGGCTGAAGTTATTACTTCAACGGGCAAGTGATCTTTTATCTAATTATTAGCAGGAAGGACAGCTTAATATCTACACTTCTAAAACTGTTTTGGGCTGATGACTACAAAAATGTAATTGTCTCATAGCCCATAGCCCTTACAATGGCTCAGTTTTTTTATGGTAATTTTAGTGAAATAATTTGCAAATAATTCAACCTAAAAAATCTCAATGACAAGTTATACTGCTCAAAACTGCATGTTCTGTAGTATATTATTAAAATCTTTTCTGCAGTTCTGCAGTTCTAGTGAACAACTGGCAACCCCTGCTTTAAAAAGTCTTCAGTTTAAATCATACTGACTATATTCAATGGCATATATTAGCTTTTCCCAGAGCTTCCTTTGCCAGAACACAGTTCCATGAGAAGAACATTTGTGTGGGGAGTTCTGTAGTCTAAATCTGTGATTGGTTCTGACCATGAAGCTGCACAGAATCAAATGGATAGTAGAAATCATGGGGGTCCTTATGGTCTGCAGATATGTATTCCTGGGCCACCCCAATTTTGACATTTATAATAATTTTATTTTTTGAACCTTCCTGATTTTTGTTTCATACTCGGATTTTAACATTAAGAATACTTCTTATAAAGAAATACACAAATGTATGACATTTTTAAAAATCACCACTGGCTCTTCCATCCTCTTTCCTCATCAGAGCCTGTCTTTCCCTCATCAGAGCCTGAAATGATCCTTTTTATGTTTCACTGATTGTTGGACTTAAGACATAATAACTGACTTCAAAATGGTCATGGAGAAAGGGCAGGAGGAAGTCATTTTCTGTGTTTCTGCTTTCGCACGGGGAAATTGAATATGCTCATAGAAACTCGGGCCTGCTGTAGACACGCTTTGTCCATTCATGTGCTACACAAATGTCTATTAATTGTACAAGTATAAATAACATGACAGGTCCGCAGGGCAAATCAAAAATTCTTCACAATCGGTCTTCTACCTACTTCCCAGCTATTACTTCCTTACAGGAATGCTCTGTGCCAGCCCAGCTGGTGTCTTCCAGTGGTGGACATGTCTTCTGCATCACCACCTCTGCCTTTTGTAGGAAGCCTTCTCCTCAGCCATCCACCCAGGACTCTCTGCCTCCTTTATATGTATTCACTTATCCAATCACTTATTCATTCATTCTATTATATATATATGTAATATACAAATCCACCTCCACACCCACCATCCACAAGCATATCGAATATCTACATCCACATTCATCATCCACAGTCACATCCGCATCTATATCCACATCCACATCCAACTTCTACACCCATATCCAATATCCAACATTGAACATCTATACCCACATCCAATGTCCACATCCACACCCACATCCATATCTGTATCTATTCTATATTTATATCATCACCCAGATACTATCACTGGTTCTCAGGTCTCATCATTTGCCTCATTTTGATTTGTTTATTTTTAAAGTAGATATCTTTCCTCTCCTATTAGACCATGAGCTCCTTAGAGATAGCAATATTGTTTACTGAATTTTGCACCTTACACTGATGCACAGTAGGTACTCAAGGTATAGATGTTGTTGAGGGAAAGACAGCACTCATCAAACACACCCCCAGTGTCATTGTTCTGGACAGTTCAGTCATACCATCTCATTTAATCCTCATTACCTTCTGACCTTGTCTCCTTCACTGTGCTCCAGCCACAGTGGTCTATTTTTAATGACTTAAATATACAAGCTTGTTCAACCTCTGACTTTTGCACTGGTTGTCCATTTGCCTGGAATACTTACCCCCTACCCAGATCCTTCCATGGTTGGTTTTTTCTCTCCATTCTTTTTTTTTTTGCGGTACGCGGGTCTCTCACTGTTGTGGCCTCTCCCATTGCGGAGCACAGGCTCCGGACACACAGGCCCAGCGGCTGTGGCTCACGGGCCCAGCCGCTCTGCGGCATGTGGGATCTTCCCGGACCGGGGCACGAACCTGTGTCCCCTGCATCGGCAGGCGGACTCTCAACCAGTGTGCCACCAGGGAAGCCCTCTCCATTCTTATTTAAGCTCCAAAGTCACCTACTCTGAGAGTCTCACCCTGACCACCTTAGTCAAGGAACCCAACCCGATCCCCCTACAGGGTTATTCTATATTCCAGTATCCTCTTTCATTCTCCCCATAACACTTATCAACACCTGAAATTAGCTTATGGATTCATTTACTTATTATCTGTCTCCCCCCATACCCTGCCCCTTCCCCAACTAAAATGTAAGCCCCATGAGGACAAGGGTTATCCTGTCCTGTTTGTGGCTATATTTACAGCCTAGAGTAGTGTCTGACACACAGCAGGTGCTCAATTATCATCCAGTGAGAAAATAACCTTGAATGGATACCAGTTTGGGAGATGTGGAAACTGAGGCAATGGATGTGGAGTGACATGCCTCCTGTCAACAACTTATAATTGACAAATCTGAGGTCCAAAGCCTTCCTCAAAACCCAGGCCTCTCATGCTACAGGAAACTGCTGCTCCATGGACACAGGTGGATACATTAATGGAAACGCAATGCTTCATCTGCTTTGATCAGATCTTCTGATGTTTCTCTTGTGTCCTTGTCTATTTTGAAGTTATAGACAAGTAGGCATGTGGGTTTCTAATTTCAGAAAGTTTTATTCAGCAGTGTAATAACAATAATAGTTTCTGTGTTTGCTAATATGCTAAGGTATTTGAATATGCTAATCTCATCTAATTACCATAACAACCCTATAAGGAGGGTAATTTTTTCTCCATTTTTATGCATGAGGAAAATACAGCTCAAGAACATGAAATATCTTACCTAAAGTTAATGGTATTGAGACTAGAATCAGAAGATACTAACAGGGAAATGTGAGAAGTGATGGCTAAGGGAACCAAGATTCATTTCCTTGCTGCCAAAACCTATATTTCTAACTCTCCTGTTAGACTCAGGACTCCCTAAAAGGCAAGCTCGGAGCTGAGTACCAAGGATATAAAGACTCATTTTCTGACCACAACAAGCTCTCAGTCTGAAAAAGAAAGACCTGGTTTGAACAAGAAAGGAACCACACTATGGGATGGGGGAGGGCTGTGCTGGTGCTGGGGCTGCACACGTGAACGGGGGTCAGTATAGACACAACTGAACTTCATTCTTTCGTGTCACACCAGGGCTATAGCAGGAGAAGTCCACTTGCAAATTCCATTTCAGTGGTGCTGCTGGCAGGAGAGAGCCTGCTCAAGGATGGGGCTGGAGAAGCATATGGATGAAGGGACCACACAGCCCTGGAGTGGTCAGAGTTGGCTCAGGGCAGCAGGGTGACTACAGTGGTCCCTAGATCCACTGACCTACTTCCCCTCATGGCCTCACACCAGTCCCTCTGACTCATGGCCCCTTGGCTGCTGGAAACCCACAGCAACCCAGTATTGTCCCTGGGCCACTTGGTTTTGGTTTCATTTTCTGGCACAGAGTATGGTCATCATGTACATTAAGATTACAAATTTCCTTGATACCTCCAAAGCTTCTTGCAGAATGAAAAAGAAGTGGTCTTGTGACAAGGTGGTCACCTCATTGAAGGTTCCACAGCTGACCAGGGGGACAAGGACTTCCTTAACAGGATGAGGTCTTATTGGCCTCTTAAGCCAGCAGGCCCAATACCTGAAAGAAAGTTGTCTTGGTCAGCGTTCCAGCAAGAATGGAAGGCATGCTCAAACAGTGTCATTTGGGGGACATTTAATGAAAGGACCATTACTTAGGCGCAAAGGAAACCAACAGGAGATGGTATGAAGGAAACCTTGGGGCCTGCAAAGGTGGGAAAGCCATTACCATCACTGGGTCTTAAAGGACAAGAGGGAGAAGTTCCTGGAACCAGAAGTGGGTAGCTGTAGGGAGGGGGCCTCCAGAGAAGAGGCCACCTTTGATAAAGGAAATCAGCTGAGCCCCAGAAACCCTGAAAGGAAGGAGCCAAGGAGAACAAATGCCCCAATCTACTCTCCGGACCTCCTGCTGATGCCTCCCATAGGCTGGAGTTAACTGGAAACTAGAAGGCCAGGGGGACTTCCCTGGTGGCGCAGTGGTTAAGAATCCGCCTGCCAATGCAGGGGACATGGGATCCAGCCCTGGTCCGGGAAGATCCCACATGCTGCAGAGCAACTAAGCCCATGCACCACAACTACTGAGCCTGTGCTCTAGAGCCTCTGAGCCACAACTACTGAAGGCCCCGTGCCTAGAGCCTGTGCTCCACAGCAAGAGAAGCCACCGAAATGAGAAGCCCACGCACCACAACGAAGAGTAGCCCCTGCTCGCCGCAACTAGAGAAAGCCCACGCGCCGCGACCAAGGCCCAACACGGCCAATAAATAAATAAATAAATAAATAAATAAATTAGAGGGCCAGGGAGCTCACTGACATGGTCCATGTAGGTCAGCCTCTTGGGGTGCAGAGGGTGAGAGGGATCTGGAGGACATGGACATTTACCAGCACAATGGTTATGGCTGGTTGAGAATAACTATACCACGAGTGATGATTTTGGCAGATGGCTGCCATTGACTACATGATGTATACCTAGCGCTTTGAAAGCTCTCTCATGGACTAACTCATTTGATCTTCACAGGAAGCCCATGAGGTAAGCACTATCCTGATCCCATTTTACAGACTGAGAAATGAGAATACAGAGCTACTGGCTTGTAAATAGAGGAGTGTGGACTTGAACCCAGATGACCGTCATTACAGATCCAGTGTTCTTCGTCAACCAGACCAGCCCATCTTACACAAAATGAAAATAGATGATTTAGGTAGTAAAGCATTGCTAAAATGGAGGGAGTGACTGAAATATAAGCTGCAAGACAAGAATGAGATGTTTCCATAAGCTTTATTTGACTTAAGTTAGACTGAATATACACATTCCATTAAAGAGATATTAAAATAGAAACCAAGGGGGGCTTCCCTGGTGGCGCGGTGGTTGAGAGTCTGCCTGCCGATGCAGGGGACACGGGTTCGTGTCCCGGTCCGGGAAGATCCTGCGTGTCGCGGAGTGGCTGGGCCCGTGAGCCATGGCCGCTGAGCCTGCGCGTCCAGAGCCTGTGCTCCGCAATGGGAGAAGCCACAGCAGTGACAGGCCCGCGTACCGCAAAAAATAAATAAATAAATAAAATTAAAAGGTGGGGCTTCCCTGGTGCTGCAGTGGTTGAGAGTCCGCCTGCTGATGCAGGGGACACGGGTTCGTGTCCTGGTCCGGGAAGATCCCGCGTGTCGCGGAGCGGCTGGGCCCGTGAGCCATGGCCGCTGAGCCTGTGCGT